>NW_026003526.1:465697-502764 GCF_001458135.2 Marmota marmota marmota
GAGGGGGGATAGTAGAGGATAGGAAAGGCAGCAGAATACAACAGTTACTAATAGGGCATTATGTAAAAATGTGGATGTGTAACCGATGTGATTCTGCAATCTGTATTTGGGGTAAAATTGGGAGTTCATAACCAACTTGAATCTAATGTATGAAATATGATATGTCAAGAGCTTTGTAATGTTTTGAACAACCAATAAAAAAAGTTCAAAAAAATAAATAAAAAGGAGATTCTCTTTGAGCAAAGTAAAAGCACGCGTATTCTTAAGCAAATGTACTGGTCTTTGTGTTTCCACTGGGTGGGTTTTGGTTGGTCTCTTATCAATACCACATCTGGCCCCACACCTGGAAGACTGGTGCCTTCAGCTTGCACCACGCAGCTCTCCCTTTCCCGGCTGTCCATCACGCAGGACATGGAGGCCTTCCCAGGGCCCCAGAGGGGTGCGGGGAGGCAGGGGTGGCTGCCCAACTCCAGGCCCTCCAGGGTCTCCTCCTGTCATGGCTGGTGTCCTTCATTCAAGGACACAGCCTTGTTCTAGAAACCACCCATCTCTCTTCTCCCTTCAGGATCAGGGACCACAAGGGCCTCCTACTCTCACTAGCCACGGGTACCTCACAGTCACCTCTTGGTTCCTGTCACCCTGACAACTCCATCATGAATTGTCCAGTCATCAAATGTCCTTCCAGTGAGCTGCTTCCTGTGGCTATCCTAACTGACACAGGCGACTGTGTTTATCGTTTTAAAAATATTAATCTCAAACTTTTGTTTCACCTTAACCTGAGCCTGGTGGCCAGTTTTGCTGAATCTGGGTCTACATTCCAGCATGTTCCTTGAACAGCTCTGGCTGCAATGAAATGTAGCCATCGCAGGACACGTGGTCACTGTCGTTAGGAGCAAGTGCTGTCCTAGAGCTGCCATTTAGCTCAAGAAGAGCTAGGGTTCCTGGACTCTACAAAGACATCACCTGCCTTCTGACTGGAAACACTGATTCAAATAAAAGAATAAAGCTCCTTTCTTTTTCCTTAGTTGCTCATTTTGGGGAATAAGTCAATATAATCTCTGAGGTTGGAAAACACCGAGCACATAATTGCAAATGCGAGGTGATAATTAGGACTATCAGAGTTTAATAGGCATTGCCTGGAGACCTACACTTCTTCAGGTTGGCATGTCCCCCTGGGGGGATCCCTTCCTGAGAACCAGGAGAGGGAGCTCCCAGCTCTGTTCACATCAGCAGCCCTGCAAACTGCTGAGGGCCCTGCGGGCATCGCTGGGTCTGCTGGGTCTGCTGGTTAGGAGGAAGCAAGAAGAAGAGGTCCCCCTCCTCTGTGCCACGTGTCCATGTGTGCAACTGCAAAGCTCACATCAGATCTTGAATGAGGAGCAAAGGTATTTCCAGGGAAGTTGTGGGAACAGCCAAGAGGGCGGCAGCTCCCAGGTACCAGGCGGCCAGAGTCAGCTTCTCCCTGGATGTCCCCACGCATACAGAAATGACCACAGTCATTTTTTTGAGTTTGGATGAACCTTTCCATTATAGCACAGGGCATGACTGCACACACCGTCTTCTGATTCTGAGCTTTCATGTCTCCAGCAGAAATAATGATGAAGACATGCACCAAAGGTGATTTATTTTCATTTTAACCCATGAAGTATTAAGATTTGGGGTCCGTGAATAGTTCAATGAAATTAACAAAATTCCATTAAAATAAAATATATTGGAAATTATACTCTAGGGCTTACATATATTACTACATTGTTGTTATACTATTATTATGTTCTAACATTTATACAATTACATTGCTATATATAACATGATATAGTATATAATTATACACTGTGTATTATTTTTAAAGAGTTTTACATCTGGGACAATGGGATAAATGGGTTTTAACTGAATAAGAGAGAATATTTTTCACTAAGGTGGGTTCTGAACCTCCTTGGTTAACTGCTGGAAGATTCTCGGCTGCATCTTCCAGGAAGTCAAGGATGCATCTGGATATTTGCCCAGAGATGACCACATATTGCCTGATAATAATTTCATGGAAGGGAACAAACAGGCCAGGTGTCCATTTCTTCTGAGGACTGACCTCCACGTCACAGATCAATGTCTTCTCATAGAAGGTCTCCTGACACAGGCTAGATCCCACTTGTCCCAAACACATGTCCCTTGCTGAGCAGAAATCCCTGAAATCCTCCTTTACCATCTTCAAGGATTAAGGTATTTCTTGATCCAAATGTTTTCAGTCCTCCTTACATTAGCAAAGCCAATCGGACACACAAAGACAAACTCCTAGTTTTCTCTCTCACATATGTTGTTCATAAAGGTCAACCTGGATGTGTGGTAGTGATTCTAGAGGCTCTAAATAAAATACAAATCAAGGCTGGGGATGGGGCTCAGTGGTTGAGTGCCCCTGAATTCAATCCCTGGTACAAAACAAACAAAAACAACTAAAATAGTCACTTGAAGTATTAATTAATATAGTAACTAAGCCAATTTTAACTATGCATACAAAGATAACCCTGAAAAAGGAGAGAAACAACTAATGGGATTTATTTATCCTTAGGAATAAATAACACAAATGACTGTTTCCTAAAGGGGATAAAAATGTTTTGACACTACAATTAAACCATCTTCTTTCCTGCTGGCTGCAATCATTTATGTTTTCCTCCCCTGACTGACATTTCCTTCCTTAGAAGCTCCTGTCTTTTAATAATGTTAATTCTCAGCAAAGATGGATCTTTTTATAGTAATGAATCAGTGTTTTTAAATGGCACCAAGATGGTTTACTTAACTATTTTTCCCCATTGATACTTCTATTTGCATTGTGTTAACAGAAGAGAAAATTAATATCTCTATCAGTTCCAGTTGCCAGAGGGTAAAATTTCTCCTGTCTCTAGCCAATACTATTTTAATATTTTTTGATAATCCAGTGTCTTATAATAATTTATCCTGGAACACTGAAAAAAATCAATGTAGAATTCATGTAATTCCTTAAAAAATAAAAGTAACTACATTATCACCATAATCCTGAGCTTTTGATACACTGTCCTATTAGAGAAGACCCTCCATGTGGTCTTGGGAGCTGGCCCTCAAGAGCAAAGCCAGAAAACCCTTAACCCCAGCCCCAGGGACACACTCCCCCACCAGGTGACCCACCTAGCTGAGATGCTCTGGAAGCCAGGAGACCATCCCATTGCAAATATTAATAAAATAATAATAATAATAATAATAATAATAATAGTAATAGTAATAATAAAAATCTTTGAAGCACCAAGCAGCTCACAGACCCTTACCCAGGAATGTGAAACCCACTGAAACCAAGACCCAGGGCCCAGCAAAGATAGCAGTTGCAGAATCTTCTAGAAAGCACACTTGTGGAAAGAAAGAAGATGGAAAAATATTCACCCTCAGATACCTTGGAAGTGGCCTTTAGAGCAATTACTAAATACTCACCCAGTCTTTCCACATGTTTTTCAAAGCACATCTGAGACATTTCCTGGAAAGAACCTTCTATGATATTCAGTTTCTATTTTTGCTGCTGTTGCTACATTAATTATCTCAATAGCCACTTGATTGGTCTCCTTTCCACATAGCCAAGTGATCCTTCAAACACTCTGGGTGTCTCATCTGTCATCAGGTATTTTGTAAGATTATTGCTACTTTCCTTTCCTAGAGCATCATAGACTGGACTTTATAAACACTTTCTCCAGTTCCAGGGCTTGGGACCCCAAAACAACAGAGCTGGCCTGGTGTGGTGGTACACACTTGGGAGGCTGAGGAGGGAGGATCACAAGTTCAAGGCCAGCCTCAGCAACTTGGTGAGGCCCTAAAAAACTTAGTGAGACCTTGTCTCTAAGTAAAATATATAAAGAGATAAGGATGTGACTCAGTCATTAAGCACCTCTGGGTCATTTCTCATTCAAAAAATAAACAAACAAACAAACAAAAAGCAAGGAGCTGAGAGAAGGCCTCAGGTCCTCTGGGAGAATGAACATCAGCTAGTTCCCTGAGGCAGGCAACTTGATGTTACCTGAGGCTCACCTGGGGGCTGGGCTCTTGCAGAGACAGCTTCCTCATGGCTCCCTGCATCTGTCACCTTGGAAGCCATCCTGTGCTTACTCTCTTTCTCCTGGGGGTCCTGGCTGTTGTTGGGACACACTCAAAGGAAGCCTCCTTTAGATTTCTGCTGTGGCAGCAGCTCCTCAGAGACGCCTCCTCTTCCTGGCTGTGTGCAAGGGGCAGGCTTCTATAGCATATACCCTTGCTCTGTTAGTAATCAATGGATGTATGTAAAGCAGTGCCTGGAATTATTTAATCCACGGTACCCATGCCATAGAGTATGGCAAAGGACCACCAGAATCCTAAGCCCTTTGTACACAGTCCTGTTAGATAAGACCCTCCATGTGGATCCTGCATGTTCCTATCAAGAACAAACCCTTAACCCCAGCCCCAGGGCCTTGCTCCCTGCACCAGGTGATACACAGGTACAAGAATTTGGTTGTGATTGTGGAGGCAGAGGGAGCTACTGACTTTGTGGAAAACTGGAGGTGCCTGCTTGATTAAACTTTTAGGAAAACTTCTCTTAGGTGCCAGGCTCCGAGTTCTGCAATGGATGGGGTTGTGGGAACCTCTGAAGAGGGCAGAGAGGCCTGCAAAAGCCCTGAGCAGCTTCCTGGGCAGCACCCAGCTGGCTCCTTGGACTCCACCCAATGTACAAGTTTTCTTTTGACTGAAATAGCCCAAGATTGGAGAAACCGTGAATCCACCTTGTAAATCAGGATACTTCTGAGTGTGTGTGTGTGTGTGTGTGTGTGTGTGTGTGTGATGAAATCAAGAGGCTTGAAAAAGTCAGACCTGTGTTGTTGCTGTTGTTTAGACTGCCTGCTGGGTAAAAGTCCAGTTGGCATAAAGGACATGTGGTGACCCACTAGCTCACTGGACACATGTGGCTCCACAACAGCTGGCCCTTAACAGGCACTGACTTGGGTTAACATGGAGCTCCAGCCCAGCAGCTGAGTCCCCTCCCTGCTCTCCCAGGGACTGCGTTTGCTTCCTGCCCACTCAGTCCACAAGTCATCCTGCCCAACAAGAAACCACACTTAATATCAAGACAAAGGCAGCAGCAATCAGACAAGCGCACACGTTTGACCAACTTGGTTAGTGACCCCTCACGAACACTCCCTGAGCTGTCTCCACTTAAACAACAGAAGTGGTAAGTGGAAAGTTGACTACAAGGTGTCAATCTAGCACAACTGTAGTCATTTGATCCTGAGGGTCAAAGGGTCAGATTCCCTGGGTATCCCACGGGGCTCCTGGGGAGTTGGACGCAAGCAGAGGTGGCTCTGTGTGTGCCCAAGGGAGATGACCTCCTGGCACTGGGCAAGGTAGCAACCTGTGTAATGGATGTTAACTTTCAACCGAGTCTTATCCCCTGATGATTTGGGGTAGAAAGTCAAGATGACGACAGCATTTCCAAAGACTGTCGGTTTAGAGATCCTTTCAAGTTGTGTTCCCCCACCACATCAGTAACTTGAGTTATTTTCTGTACTCTGAACAAAGATAACCTCTGCCCCGCGTTAGTTATCTTCTGGAATGCAAGGGAGTCTTCTTTTCCTCTTCACTCAATTAATTTAGCTTAGAACATTTATATTTTAATTGAAGTGGTGGTTTTCATAAATATTCATCCATCCAGTCTCCAGGTTCAACAGGCCATGGGCCAGGAAAAAGAAACACGAATGTGTTCTCCTCCCTGAAGTAAGTTCACACTTGTGAATGCATAAGGAGGTGTCCACACTTATTTAAATTCAGGAAGAATTTACCTATGGCCAGAGTGTGAGATGTGTGGATAGAACCCAAGGGTACAGAAGAGAACAGAGCTTGTCTATGTTCATATTTTTTATGTGTCTGTCCATCTGTATGTGGCTACCCATAAATATATCCATGCCTGGCTTGTCTATTATCCCTAAGGTGATCAACTTTCATTTAAAGAGCTTTAGATACATAGTAGTCATAGAAATACATAGTCGTAACTGCAGTGCCAGATAAAGTCAATACAGAGTGTTGAGGAGGGAGAAGAGAAGGCTTCCTAAGTCAGTAGGATTCCATGTAACTTCTCTTGTGGGTGGCACAGTCATGGCTCTCTTCTCAGAATATATTCATTGTGTCAGTCAGAATAAGCAAGGTTCTGCTGCAGCAACTAATATGTTTCAAGTATCAGTGCTTAGTTATTACTCATTTGTGTGTCCACTGGGAGAAGTTTGCGACTTCACTCAAATCTTTGTGTCTCGGGGCCACGCTGACTCTGGAACCTTCTTCACGGAAGTGACACACATGTTAGTCACATTCTGTTACCCTGACCAAAGCAGGACACGGGCTCACTCACTGCTGGGTTCAGAAAGTCTAGGGTTCATGAGTCCCTTGCAGACAGCAGTCAGGCAAGGAGGAGAGCATGTGCTCATGAACACTGTGGTGCCTTTGACACGGGCATTGTCTATTTTTAAAGAAGCACACATATTTTCATGTGTTTCATAGAAAACCTGTGAAATATAGCCTCAGAAAGAGATGACATTACCAGCCCATTAGCTGGTGAGCAGGAGGTGAAGATGCACTCCCCTGACTCCAGTGCCCAGCAGAGCATCGAATACAGAAATTAAACTATGTTCAAAGAAAGAAGAAAAAGATGTCAATGGACCATGAATGACCAACTAAGATGCATCCTGCTGCCAAACATTCTGCATATCTAATTTTAAAGGAGACCTTGCTTCATTCTGGAATGTGCCATCCAAGTTGATAGCTTCATTTTTAAAAAAATCATTATAGGGTAGGAAGGGGCTCCTTTTTCCCTTTGTCTCTCCCGGGATCAGCTGCCTGTCTGGCTGACTCTGAGGCCTCTGTAGACAACCAGAGAGGAGAGGTATCAGAGTAAAAGCAGGTCGTCCCTATGGCCTTCCTATTCCGGTCCTAGGCAAGGGCAGGGAGAAGCTTTGAGGGCCTCTTCCTTGCCCTCTCCAGCCATGTGGTCCCCACTGAAGCCATCCCAGCTTCTTTCTCCATCCCAGAAGACAATCCACAGTCCCTGAAACAGGAAAATTGAGCCAAACAAATTTCATTAACCTATCAGAGGGGCTGGCGTGGGGGAGAGTGAGTTGTAACACTGTTCATGATCAGGAGAGGCCAGTCTCTTCCTCAATCTGATCAGAAACTGAAAAAAAAAAAACACAGACCTGAGCAGTAGCTCAGAGAGAAACCTGAATTTAATTGATGTCACTAGCTTGAATGGTGCAGTGTCCTGTCAAACAGCACAGGGATTTCTGCACAGTCTGGATTCAGATCTTCTTGGCCTAGATACAAATATAAAATCAGCATCATTTACTGATGAATTCTAGTCACTTAATTTGTTCCAATAGGTGATGCACATCCCTACTCTGAGCTCCCAGGAAGAACAAAAGAGTCCCTGAAATGTAGGGGAACTTCAGTGATGGAGAACTTAATTAAAGCAAGGCAGTCAAGTCAAGGATATTGAACACTTTGTAGAAAAATTTTGCAAATTCTGGGTATGTGCACTACAGTGCTGATGAATGATGCCTGCCTCACGCTGGTTTTAGGAATCAACAGATAAGGCCTTTTGCAGCCTGGGTGCTGCACTGGGGGGTGGCCATTCTGGGGGTGGCCACAGAGCTTTCTCCTCTGCCCACTGAGCAATACTGATAAAACTGTCTTGCTTCTTCTTCAACTAAATAAAGGCTCAGTTTTGCTAAAATGGCATAGAAGACAGCCATGTGGTTAATAAATTGTGAATTCATCACATTATACTTTTATCTACTGTTAGTAATCCTAGCATTTCAATCAGTAGCCAAATATGAAAGTCCAAATGCCCTTTCCTATTGGCTGATGAGTATATAACAATTTATTTAAAGAGACTGAAAGAGGCAGAGGGAGATGGGCAGGAGGGATGAGAAAGTACCAGCATGGGGTTGAGAAATCATGCTACCTAAAAAAGTTACTCCCACTATCTCCCTGTCACACAGGCCATGGGCACCCTTGACATGCACTGTATCAGCTAGCTGTTGTCCTGACAATGCTGTATGACAAACACCCCCCAGTATATTCACTTTAATCAATTGCCATTTATTATTATATGTTATTCTTCAGTTTATTTTTTCATAGTCTCAGGACTAAAAATCATCTGGGACTTGTTCAGTGGGCTTTTTGTTTGTTTTAGGTCACTTTTTTTTTTTTTTTTAGTTTTGTCTGGGACTCCTCTAGGGATGGGTCATGGGCTCCCAAACTCCTAGAGAGATGTGATTCCCCTCTTAAGGTGTGCCCCTTCTTTAGGGCATGGGGTGCCCTTCCTCTAAGGCTTGATCACCCACTCCAGTGTTGCCCCTTTACATCGGGTTGGGGTTCCCAATCAATAAGGATGGGGTCACCCTTTCTCTAGGGGATGGGGGCACTGCTCCTTCATGAAGGATGGGGTCTAAGGGGGTTCCCCTCTTCTAGGGGATGGTTTGCCCCTCATTTAGAAATGGTGACCCTTTCTGGAGGGGGGCTCCTCTAGTAGGGAATGGGGGCTCCCATCCTCTGATAACACTTGGATACTTCTCTCATAAAGTGCTATCCTCTAGAAGATTGGGTGTTCCTCTCTAGGGAGTGGGTCCTCTGTGGACTGAGTCCTCATATAGAGGGGTGCCCATTTCTAAGAAAAGTGGTGCCCCTCCACTAGAAATTAGGTTCCCCTCTCAAGGGGTGCACCTTCTGTAGGAAAAGGGGCTCCCCTTCTCGGGGGTTGCCCCTCCTCTAGGGAAATGGGGCCAGGTGCCCCTGAGCCTGTGAAGGATGGGGCTCCCCCTCTCAGGGGTTGCCTCTCCTCTAGGGGGGTGGGACCAGACACCCCTCTTCCCACAAGAAATGTGCTCCCCAATCAGGGGTTGCCCCTCCTCTAGGTGGATGGACCCTGGAGACCTTCTTCCCGCGAGGGATGGGACTCCCCGTCTCTGGGCTTGTCCCTCTTTTACTGGATGGTGTGGCTCTTCTGTTGTCAGTGTCCCCCTGTTTTTGGAAGCCTTTTATCTAGAGATGGGTTTCCTATTTCCAGGGGTTCCCCATCTCTAGGGGATTCAAGCACCCCTCTTTCCCTAGAGATGTGGTGCATCTCTTGGGGTGTTCTGCTCTGTGGGATTTTGACAGCCCTTCTCTAGCAGGTGGTCCCCCTGTAGGGGAGACCCACTTCGAGGGATGGGGTCAAATTCTCAGGGGGTGCCCCTCTTTTATATATGGATGTGTATGAAATTTAGGAAGGATGGGGGGCCCTCTCACTGGGTGCCCCTCCTCTAGGGATGGGTCATGTGCCCCCAACCTCTAGAGGTATGTTTCCCCTTTAAGGTGTGCCCCTTCTTTAGGGCATGGCACACCCTTCCTCTAGGGATTGGTCACCTACTCGAGTGGTGCCCCTTTACTCCAGGTTTGGGTTCCTAATCCATAAGGATGATGTCACTTTTCCAAGCATGTGGCCTCTCTAGGGGATAGGGGCACTGCTCTTCCATGAAGGATGGGGTCCAAGGGGTGCCCCTCATTTAGGGAATGGTATGCCCCTCATTTAGAAGTGGTGACCCTCTCTGGAGGGTGCTCCTCTAGTAGGGAATTGGGGCTCCCATCTCCTGTTAACAATTGGATCCTTCTCTCATGAAGTCCCAATCCTCTAAAGGATCAGGGGTGTTCCTCCTCTAAGGAGTGGGTCCCCCTAAAGAGGGGTACCCTTTATGGACTGAGTCCTCATATAGAGGGGTGCCCTTTTCTAAGAAAAGTGATGCCCCTCCACTAGAAATTAGGTTCCCGACTTAAATGGTGCCCCTCCAGTAAAAAAAAAGGGGGCTCCCCCACTCGGGGGTGGCCCCTGCTCTAGAGGGATGGGATCACCTGGCCCACCCCTCAACTTGTGAGGGATGGGGCGCCCTTCTTGGGTTGGCCACTCCTCTATGGGGATGAGACCCTACGAGGATGGGGCTCCCCCTCTCTGGTCTTGCCCCTCTTTTACTGGATGGCTGCCACTCTTTTATTGTCAGTGTCCCCTATTTTGGGAAGCCTTTTCTCTAGGGATGGCTTTCCTAATGCCCAGGGTGCCACTTCTCTAGGGGATTCGAGCACCCATCTTTCTCTAGAGATGTGGTGTATCTCTTGGGGTGTTCTGCTTTGTGGGATTTGGGGACCCCTTCTCTAAGAATGTGGTCTCCCTCTTGGGGTGACCCACCTCGAGGGGATGGGGACCTGTGCCCTGCCTCCTCTAGGGGCAGGCCAAGTTCTCGGGGGTGCCCTTCTTCTGGATATGGTTGTGTCTGGTATTCTAGAAGGATGGGGGCCCTCTCACAGGTTGCCCCTCCTCTAGAGGCATGGAACCTCCCTCCTTCCATGAGGGATGGGGTCCCCCTCTCAGGGGTTGCCCCTCCTCTAGGCTCCCATCTGTAGAGTGTATTTGCTGGTGAGACTGGCTCTTTCCTTCCTGAACAAGCTAGCCCCCAGAGCCTCTTTTTCCTGCTAGAGTCAGGAGTTTAACAATCAAATGAGAAGCCTGCAAAGCCTTTGGAGCTAGACTCAGAGGCGGTTCTTTGGCAGGTCCACCTCACTGTCCAGTGCTGGGCAGAGACCACTTAGAGCTCAAGTGCTAAGGGTGGTGTTCATCATTCCTGGGCTTCCAGGACTGGGGCGAGAACGCCGGTGGGGGCTGCCCTGCAGGCTTCATCCACCATGGAAAGGACAGAGGTCTTCAGGTACCAGGTGCAGGCACTGCTGGGTGGAGGGGGCAGGAACAAAGGTGTGTGGCCATGGTACTGGGTCCTCTGCTCCACCTGACACTCCACCTGCCCCAGGCCTCTCTCTACCTCCTTTGGTGCACCTGCTTCTCATTATTGACCAAAGCCACAGCGGGGAAGTAGCTCTCTAAGACACCTCCCTACCTCCCCCCCACACCCTGGCACTGTTCTCTGCTCCCCCTGCTGCAGGGTCCCAGCCCCACTTCTGCCTCCCTAGGTACCGTGCCTCCCCCTGCCGTTGAGCTGCCGGCTCTTGGATTTATCCTCCAACCTGGCATAAGCTGAATGGAAGGTGGGCTCCTGCTGGGGGTTATGCGCTGAGTCCCATGGAGCCTGGCACACAGTGGACATTCAGTAGAGAGTTGGGGCATTTTATACAGAATTTCACTAGGTCTTTGAAATAAATTTAAACCTGATTTTGTAAGAAGCCTGAGTTCAGTTTCCCACTAGAGCCTCAACAAAATCATCCACTTTTTCCCCCAGAGTGACACCATATTTGACTTACATGAATTTTTCAAAGTGATTCCTGTTTGTCAGGTACAAAAATCCCCTCTCTGGACATACAAAAGGAAAGTGTAGAGCAGACAGGAAAACGAGCCATAATAAGGTAGAGTTTTTCAGCTGCATAATTGGTTTTCCAAACATACACATATTTTATGTCTCCTTGAATTAAATCATTCATGGGAAATATGTTGCTGTTAAATAAAATAGTAGATGGCGACAATCAGTAGACACGTAATGATTTTCTCTTCCACACTTGGTTAGGTCTAAAGTTGGTTAATAACTTGGTGCCGAGGTAAGCAAACACTACCATTAGGAAGAGGAACTCACTCCTCTGACACTGGGGAAGGACAAGACTGAGAACCCACAGCGGAGCTGCTTCTGCAGACCAGCCTCAGCCCCTGAGCCCCTCAGCTCCACCCCAACAGAGCCTTCAGTCCTGCCAGGGAGACATGAGCTCTGGAGCAGATCATATGTGCACAAGAGCATATGCACACACACCCTCCTGCCCTGAGTATTGCCCAGGGGCGAGCTCACCGTGTCCTAGGGTCAGGAAGCTAATGAGTTCTTAAGCTCAGCTAAACGTTACTACATGGAAAGGTAAAATGAATGCAGATATTCTCAATTAGAGGAGATGTCAGAAGTCTAGATATGGGATCTGCCCACATTTAAATTAGCATGGTATGTCACTGTAGGTCCTTGTTCCCATGTTCTTCTTGAAGTTGACCTTCCAGTCAAATAACAGTTTTAGTCTGCACTGGCCTAGACCGTTGTCTGAGTGAGTTTGGGATGCTCTGACTTTTAGAGAACAGAAATTCATTCCACAGAGTTCTGGAGCCTGGAAATCTGAGATCAGGTACCAGCCTGGTCAGCTGCCCATGAGGAGCTCCTCTGGGTTCAGGGTGTTGGCCTGTTGAATCCTTGCATCTTGGAAAGAGAGCAAGCTGGCCATCTGCTTCCTCTTGTGAATCATCTTAATCTCCTTTATGAAGCCTCCACCCTCCTGACTAAGGATTTCTCCGAAGAGCCCTTCTAAATAGCATCATATGGGCTTTCGGCTTTCGATATTTAAATCTTGGAGAGCCACACACATTCAGCCCATTATAGCTATGGTTCTCCATCCTTCAAGCACTAAGCCACGTGTTACTGTGGAAGGTTCTGTGGATATGATCAACATCTTAGGGAAATTGTCTTTAATGGTCTTAGGGCCCAGCCCAATGGTTGAAAGACTTTAAGAGCAAAGCTTGGGTTCCCCCAAAGATGAAATTCTGTCTGTGGACTAGAGCTTCACTTATACCCTAGAGTTTCCAGCCTGCCCTCCCCAACAGCCTGCTTTACAGATTTTGGATTTACCTTGCTAGTCTCCGTAATTGTATAAATCAGCTTCTTGCAATTTATAATCTGTCTAACTATCAATCAATCATCCCACCAATTGGTTCTTCTTTCTGATGGATGGCATCCTCCTGGACCCAGCTCTGTGTCATGACAGAGGCAAGGCACAGCCTGAGGAAGTGGCCCAAAGTCAGTGCTGAGAGACCGCTCACTGCTGGGTCTCCAGAGGGTGTCTGCTTGCTGTTTTACCATGGGTCCCCACAGCACATTGTGTCCTGTCTCCACCCTGAGGACCCCTCCCTCTAATGAACTATTGCTGTGTCTTATAACCAGAGACGTGGTCTAGCTGGACACAGAAAGACCTTGTTCCACCTCCCTGTGGCTTGTCGGGCAGAGCTGCAGGATCAGGCAAAAATTTCCTCTCAAGAAAGGTGGAGTGCACTTCACAGACCACTGGGAAATGCCAGTGTGGTTTCATAGCCCTCTCAAGTTGGACTGTGGGCCACCCTATTGGAAGCATAAAATATCCACACATGCTGTGTTTAGAATATTGACCACTCTGCTGTTAAACCCATCTTGTTACAAATGGAGACTGTGTGTTAATGCATCACAATATTTAAAAGAGCTGAAGGGAGGTTTTTAAGAGAGAAAGTCAGGAAAACGAGAAGCCACCCAGCAATGATGGGCTGTGCTGTGACATTGACTCACCTGCTCCTGGGGCCACTCATGGCAACAGTTACAATTTCACTCCTAACACCACTCAGTATATCTCACTTTGGAATCACCTGGAAAGTGGGGAGAGAGATGCACCAGTGTCACACACACACACACACACACACACACCCCTACATTACCAAGATGCTCAAAAAGCACCTAGCAGCTAGACTCCAAGTAGAGTAGATGAGCAGACAGAGGGTAAGAGGCATTCCAGAACCCAGGACTCTGACTTGAAGGCCTACAGGTTGATATGAGAGCAGGCCTTCCTCACTCTAGCAGAAAGCGGAACCCCAGAGATTCCAACGTTCAGAATTAGAACTCACAACTCAAACTCCTTTTGCTCCACCTTAGCTGGGTACAGAGGTTCTCAGGACTAGCATGGAAACTGGTTGAGAAAGGGATTATTTACTCCTGTATCTCAGCATGCCTATATTCGAAGATCTTAAACACAGAGCCACATTTATTTTTCACTACCTCTAGGAAAATATACACCAGGGTAGATTATGGGATACGTGATTTTACTACTGACAAAATGCACTTTGAACAGCTGCCTAGCAGTCTGTGCATTGCCTCCACAAACCAGCAAGATCTTAGAATGAAAGTGGACACCTCATGGCTTAAATAAGCTTCAATGTGGACAGTGCCGGCCACTGGCTGCCCTTCCTGACCAGCCCTTGCAGCTAGGACAGCTACGGAGAGTGATATCCTGAGTGCCAAATGCCTTCCCTTTGCACGTTCTCGGGCACAGGTCTCCTGTGGTTAAGAGAATGTGTCGAATGGAGAGTAATGCCACTGGGGAAATGATGCTTCCTTCCCCTAAAGGAGAATGCCAGGAGCACAATTCAGAATAAAATCGGCATGAATAGACCTGTTCATTTTAAGAATAAACTTATAGGGCTGGGGTTGTGGCTCAGCTGTAGAGCGCTTGCCTGTCACGTGTGAGGCACTGGGTTTGATCCTCAGCACCACATAAAATAAATAAATAAATAAATAAGAGAAAGTTTATATATATATATATATATATATATTTTTTTTTTTAAGAACAAACTTATAAATAAACGGGTCTCTTTCATGATGTCACCATCCACATTCAGCCCTGGTGCGCTTCCTGTGAGGCAGCATTGGGAGGAGCACTTTACTTACGTCACTTCCTCCTCATAACCACCCACCTAAGAGGAAGGAAATGCTCAAAAGCCCAGTCTTACAGATTGCTCTGGAGCCCTGGAGAGCTCAGCTGTTCCCCTGCAGCACAGCCTAATTAGCCCTGCGGCATCTGTGCCCAGGTCTGGCCCTCAATCTCTGCACTGTTCCCTCTGTCTCAGAACGATTAGGAGCTCAACCACCACAGATCACTTATGTCTTATTTGCTCCACTCTCTCTCTTGTGTAAAAGGTTGCACCGAAGAAAATAAGGATGTTGGTTTAAGACAATCTGGGAGCAAAATGTCAATTGGAACTTATGCACCTTGGAATCACCTCCGGTTTTAGTCCACTTAACTTGAGTCATCAAAGAAAGATTCTAATTTGTTTCCCAAACCATTGAAATTCTTTTTAAAACACCAGGTTGTTATACAGCAACAATGGCTCTGTAGAGTTCTGACATTGCTTCATTCCCAAGCTTTCTATTGAATTCCTGATGGCAATTTTCAAAGCTGCATAATGGCAAATTTCACTAAGAAAGCGCACATTGGAGATGGGGCATACTCCCTGACTATGTGGCTTAATGAAGCAAGACTGTATTGATCTAATATTAAATAAACATTTGATGGACTCCTAATGCATTCCAGATGCTGAAACATTCTGTTTTCTTTAGAAAACAAGGGATCATTCTGTGCGGGTTTGACTCAAACCAATTTGAGCTAATGTGTAATTCTTATTAATCGACCATTTGGCTGATTATGGATAATTGTAAAAGAGACTTTTGTAAGAGGGTACTGGAAAAAAATGTAAGTGAAGTGTAGGAATATGTTTCCACTCTCTTATAGATGATTATTCATGAAGTGGGGAGTTAAAAGTTTCCTAAATAAGAATAAAATTAATTTTGAATTATATTTGTAAAAATAATCGATACAACTCATCTACTTTTATAATTAAAAACAAAGACACACTATTTACACATGGAATGATTTCGCATTTTATTTTAGTTCTTATTAGGGTAACCAAAGAAAGAAACAGAGGACTGAGGTAAAAATTGGGAGAGGAGAGCAAGAGAGTGAAACTCTATTCACAGAGTTTGCAAGGGGCACAGAAGCTGGGCTGGCTCTGACTGGCCCCAAGGGAGCCTGGTGGAGTGCCCTTGCTACTGGTCATGACCAGGAGGCGGCACCCTCCATGTTCATTCTCTGTGTCTACAAAGCCACGAGGAGGAATAAAGATAGGCCCACCAGAGACAGCCAGGCAAGACAGCTACAAGGAAGCTCAGCTGCATGCACGCTGCAGAGGGTATCACTTGTCAAGGTGCCCAGGCCAGGGCTGCTCAACAGAAAGCCCACTCACGCTAGGGCTGCAGAAGAGGGAAGCCAGTCCCCATGTGCTCCATGACATTCTTGGCACACTCCCACGTGCCAGGTAACATTGAGCAGAGTGAACGGAGAGATGAAGAGGTGATGTCCCTGTCCCATGGAGCTGCCACCTTAGGGAGAATGACAATGAATGAATGATGTCAGTGGTCTATTCTGCCTGGTGGGACCCAGCAGGGCTGCTGGAGCGAGACCCAGGAGGGCGCTGCATGGAGTTACAAAACTTCTGAGTCTGTCCTGGGGTGTTGGACTCCAGACGCTGTTGCTTCTAAACGACTTTAAAACTGTCACGTGTTATGATTCGTTCCTGAAATCTGCATGACACCTGACTATTAGGAGATGGGGGCCAATCACACTGAAGGCTAGATATGAAGGTTGCTGCTCCCTCAGGGTAACCCTGCAGGGCATGGGCCCTCCCGTCAGGCGTCCAGATGAGCTGGGTTGTGTCCTCGCTGTGGCCACCTCCTAGGGCTGTGGCCACCTCCTAGGAGCCGTGGCTTCAAGCTCATCCATTAGCTATGCCATGGGCTTATGGCGTCCTGAGGTTGTTCTCAGCATCTGTGATCCAGCTCCAGCTTGGTGCCACCTCTCCACCACTCTGCTGCTGGTCCCCTGAGGCTGTGCTGGGGGTGGGGTGGGGTGCTGAATACTCTCTGCTCTCTGGTCCAGCTGTGGGACTCAGGGGCCAGGGTGCCTGGACATGGCTGTTGGACTCAGCCCCCAGCCTCTTGTCCTGCATACACGTGTCTACCTGTGCAGGATTTCACTGTCCCTGGACCCTGGAAGAAGACTGGCAATGACCCCAGAGTGGGGTCCTTGTCCCAGGACTGCAGTGCACCCCCACCCATGGGTACGATGTGATTTCCATCTTTTATTTGCCCTCAAGTAACAAGAGGTACGAGCCTGTGCCCTGTGAATGGCCAGTGTGCTGCCTCCGAGGTGTGAGCCTTTTGCTTCAGCGAGGACAAGGCTACCTGGGGAGCAGGGGGGTGAGCACTGGGCCCCATGTCTTTCCTGGCTCATGGCTGAAACTCCCTACTGGAGATCCAGGGGGGCTTTCTTCGCCTCCCCTCCTGCCATCTGTCTCTCATGAGTGTGAAGTTGAGGGTCTATGGGAAATATTTTTCAAGTGCATGCAAACTCCAACTAGGCTTGAGACAAAGGTTCTCAGGCCTCAGAGTGGCCCACCCAGCCTTGGAAATTTGGGCAGGAAGCTCTCCCTGCATTTGCTGCCTCTTAGTCGCCTTCAGCTCAAAATAGCCTGTATGCCTCTCGCATGTTTTTAGATAGTGCATTGAGATCCCTCTCAGGAACAAGCTGTTCCAGCATCCTGTATGCTAGCAAAGACAGGCACCTTCATAGTTTGAAAGGAATTTAAAATGTGAGCAAAATATGAGCCTATCAAGGGTGAACATAAATTGTTGAGAACTGATTGTAATAAAGAAAACAATAACTCCAACCAGATGGAATGCAAAAAAAGGAGATGTAATTAAATAAGTCATTGCTATGTGACAGGCCTACAGTTTCTCCTTCCAAATTAATGAAGTCTCTCTCTTTATAAAGCAAAACATTTTTAAATTAAAAATATTTAACTCTATGAGACATTATTTTCTAAAGCCTGAAAACTAAAAGAACACAGATTAGAAACCAGAAACAAATTAAAATGAAAAAAATTTTCCCAAGGAAAAATTTTATTAATAATTGGTGAATTTTTCCATGCTGTAGAAAACCTACAAATAAATTGCTAACTAGGGTTTTTCCCACACTAATGTTGTCTTCAATTTATTAATATGTGTTAACTTAAGTAGTATTTCTGCAATGATGCTATAAAGTCAAAAAGGTATAATTTTTGGTAAAATGTGATATGGGAAACTTTTTAAAAAATGTCAACTGACATTTATTACTAGTAAGTAGTTTGTGTCATGGATATTGCTAAAATTCATATATAAAAATAAAATTAAAGCCAAGTGTGGCGGCACACACCTGTAATCCCAGCAGCTCAGGAGGCTGAGGCAGGAGAATCTCGAGTTCAAAGCCAGCCTCAGCAACAGCAAAGGTTTATGCAACTCAGTGGGACACTGACTCTAAACAAAATACAAAACAGGGATAAGGATGTGGCTCAGTGGCAGAGTGCCCCTGAGTTCAATCCCCAGTAGCCCCCCTCCAAAAAACTAAAATTCATATACACAAATCCTATTCCAAGGCAGAGATACTAACAGGCTTCTGCAGGTGATTCGGTGGAGGAGGTGCAGTCCTCATGGGTGGGAGGGTGGCCTTATAACCCAGAGAGCTGCCTGGCCTCTTCCCATGGGAGGAACCAGGAAGAGGCCCCTCACCAGACCTGAGTCATCATCTGGCACCTTGGTCTTGGGCTTTCCCAGCACCAGGGGTGTGAGAGATACATCTCCATTATTTATAAGCCACCCAGTTGGTGGTGTTTTGTTAGAGCAGCTCAAATGGACTGAGACAGACAGACAGCCTTTATAGCATGGTCTATGGTGTGTCCTGCGAGGCCCTCTTCACCTGAGTGAAAAGTTATCCAGGTTCAAAACTTGTTACTCCCTGCAGAACAGACCCACGCTCACCTCTGGAGGCCATTCTGCAGTTTCCACGGGCCAACCCAATGTCTTTTGAACGTCTTCCCATTGGGAAGCCATGATCTATTGACTGTGGCTTCCAGACCCTCTGAATCTGGGGAATGTGTAGTCTTTTGCATCTGTCTTCTGTCCTTCTATCTTCTCGAGCAGGCACAGAGGTCCAGCTGTGAGTCCTCCTGGGACAGGGGCAGGAGGGACAGACTTGGGAGACCTAAATAAAAGTTGAAGCCATGAGTCTGCCCAGCAACTTTTCTTCCTCCTCGGAAATTACTTCCTTGCATACACATAGCCCTTTCCCCTGGAAGTGAGATGAGCAGGTGGCTGCAATTTATATCAATTAAATGGTGACCTCATTCTGTAATTTACATTTCTCTTCCTTAATGATAGCTTTTTAACCAAACTGCTGATGGATAGCATTTTTATGGCTTGGCTTTTCTATGTCCAACTTCTGTTTTGCACTCATTTGGAAAGTTTTAGAAAGAAATGTAAGCATTATCCAGAGGAACCATAATGAACAAAGAAGGAACACATTTCTTTTTACTTGAAAAATATCAGATGCAAGCAGAGCACTGGGGAAGCTGATGAGCAAGGACATTGAATTCTACATTTGGGTCTCATATGACTTTTTTCCATCAGGTCCTGAGTTATTATAGTCAAATTCTTCTTCCTGAAAAAAAAGATGAAATTTCAAAGCTCTGCATAAAGCAAAGGAAACCAGGTGGTACCTAATGCAGAAAAAGAATGTGTTGATAAGGTTGAGTACTTACAAATAATGGGGAGAGTTGATTTTTAAATAGACTTCATTTCTTTAGAGCAGTTTTAGGTTCACAGCAAGATGGAGCAGAGATTCCCACAGCGCTCCATGCCCACACGTTTGGCCCCTCCCAGGATAATGTCCCACTCCAGGGATCTGAATCTGGTAGAGAGGGGAGGCACCTGCCTGGCACATCTGTACCACCCACCACCCACTGTTCATCTTGTGCATACACTGTGTTTGGACAAATCTGGGATGACGTGCTCACCATGACAGTGTCACCCAGAGGAATTTCACTGTCTTAAAAATTCCCAGGGCTCTACCTATCCACCCTTCGTCTCACTAGCTCCATCTCCTTAATGATTTGCTCCCAATCCTGTGGACTACTTCATCTACAGGAACTTGTCCATCAGGAGTGCAGTTTAATCAAATCACAGATTTTTCTTTTCACCTCTTATGTATCGTGCACAGAGGACACAGTAGTGAATACACAGAAGGGGGTCTCATCTTCATGGTCCTCTTATCCTGTGGTGGGGTCTTTTCTAACTTAGATGCCACCCCTTGAGTCTCCTTCAGTGACTTGAAGACAACCCCACACTTAACAGACCCACGAGGGCAATCGGCTCTGGCCACGTTTTTGACATGCAGAAAACTGTTGACCTAAACAACATCTGCAACACATTTGCTTGTTGACAATGTTGAATACACTGAAGATGCCCATTTGCTTCTTGTTGAAGAAGTTTGTGAGTAAGACAAACATTGTTCCACACACTGATTCCACATTTCAAAATGCCATCAGATGCCCAAACTGAGAGCCATGGTAGAATGGTGGTAATGGGCTCGCGTTCACTTGGGTAGCTTGGTACCAATTCTCCTATTTGGTGTTTGACTATTTTGTCCTGTATTCTCTACTGTGAAGGATATGGGGACAAAGTTGTTAAGATTTCTTTTGAATGCATCAAGCTAAAAAATAGCACCCTACTCTTTTGATCTGCTCACTCAGGAAGGATTTTTTTTTAAGCACAGGCAGACCTTGGTGCTGTGCAGAGACATCTGCCCCTCTCCTCAGAACAGAGGGAGATTTTCCCTATGGCCTTTTGCAGTTGGGTGTGGCCATGAGAACATTTGAGCCAATAGAAGTGGAACAATCATTTGTAGGACTGTGGTCTTCATTTCTCTTCTGCTCTGCTAACTGAGCCTTCATCATCCTCCATCCTCGAGTAACTACAGTGATGTGTCCTCATCACATTGATATAGGGCTGTCAATCAATGTGACATAATTCTCTTGCTTTTGCACACTGAGTTTCTGATGTTTGTAGCATAGTCTGGTCTATTCTGATTTGTGCTCCATCCTCCATCAATATTGTATTTAATTTTGGAAACAAACACACAATAAACACAATATTCTCCACCTTCAGGTGCTGGAAGCCCAGTAAAAATGCCTGGCAAAAGCAGCCAGGGGATGGTGTGCCCTGGACTGGCATGTAGAGCTGCTGTCTGCTGTCAAACACATTAAAGAAACCCTGTGCAACCATGTCCCCACCGAGCACACGTTGCTTATCTTCCCTGTTCACAATGTGGGTTCCTGTTGGACACCTTCATCCTTGACCTGCTGCAGCTTCTTAATCCTCTTGACATCTATCTTGTCTACAGCCACCGTGATCCAGTGGAGCGCGTCGGTGCAGAAGCACTGGAACTGCTGTGTGGCCTATGTCTACACAGAAATGGTCCTTATGGCCAGGGTCATCAAGTGGGGGCACAGATAGAAAGGAAGAACTATACATCGCGCAAAGGGGGCTCAGCAGAGAAGCTCATCACCAGAGTCATAATTAAACAAAATTTTTAAAAGAGTGTTTTTGAATTTGGAAGATATTTGTACTCTTCAGGGTCTCTGCACTGTTTTATATAATGATGTTTCTTTCAGTGATTTTTGAAGTTCAAAGGTCTGGGTGGTGTCAAATCATGCGACCATGCCCTTGATTAAAATGATTGTGTGTGCATTGGATAGAAGGTTTGTCCAAATCTTGGTGGTATGAATAAGTGAACTGTTATTTTCTTCTTTGTACCTTCAATCAACCCTCCAAATTATCTTTAGCTAATATGTATTATTTTTTACGCTCAAGAAAGAAGTGATATGAAATGTGTTAACAGTGCTTTTTACTGACATGCCTCCTCATTATCTGGAAGGTGCTGGGTCTCTCCCTCGGAGAAGCACCTGCACTGAGAAATGGGACCCCATTGTGGAGCTGGTTTGGCCAGATAGATGTTCTCATGTGAAATCCAAGCTTCCAGTGGTGCTTCTGGGGGCAAATGGATTGGGGAACTCAGAGGACACGTGTAGGTGACGGGGGCTGTGGCCTGAATCTGTTAGAGACACAGCAGGAAAAAGTACTCATAAGCCTATGGTGTTGTAGCTGTGGTCCAAAATATCATGGAAACAACCTTGTTTGTTAAGCATCATTGCCCAGGTAGAAAACTAATTGTGAAATATTTTCAAAGCAAATTTACTCTTTATAAATGTATTGTAAGTTCAGAAGATAGTAAAACTGTCTTTTAACAATTATAGAATATACATATTCTATAAACATATTTAACAATTATATTTTAACTGTGTTAAAAGAAGTTCTTTTTAAAAAGTCCCGGTTTTATTAGGGTACAATTGATAATTAAAAGTTGTGCATATTTGAAGTGTCCATTCACTTTGATGATGTGATGTATATTTACATTATGAAACAATTACCACAGTCAAGTTAATTAGCATACTTTACATCTTGCATAGCTAAAATCTATTTCTTTCCTTCTTTTTTAGAGAGAACAATTATCTACACTTGAGCAAATTTCAAGCATGGGATGTCACATTGTGAAGTCCAATTACATTGTTCTGCATCAAATCTCTAGAAACTGTCAATCTTGCTGAAGTGAATTTGCACCTCTTGAGGGACATCTCCCCCTGACCCCTTCCACTCTGTCCCTGGCATCTACTCTTCTACTTTGCCTCTGGAGTCTGACTATTTTAGATTCTGCAGGTAGCAGTTGGGGTGCAGCACTTGTGTCTCTGTTTCTGGCTTGTTTCCCTTAATGCAATGTCCTCCAGTTCCATGCAGGAATGCTTTCCTTTTCAAGGCTGTGCAGTATTCCACTGTGCATATGCATCATGTTTTCTTAATTCACTCATATTCCACAGTCACTTGGGCTGTTTCTGCATCTTTGCTATTGTGAGTAGTGCTGGATTTCATGTGGGCAGGCAGATTACCTCTTCAGGGTCTGGATTTTGTTTCTTGGGGTGCACACCCAAAGTGGGTCTTCTGGATCATAAAGTTGTTTAAACATAGCAGATATCACCAGATATTAATATTGTAACTTTTGGATGAAATACATTTTTAAGAAGTGGGTCACATTTTTATTTAATATCAGTTGGTAATTCAAAGGACAACTTTACATGTATAAAAGATCACTCATTCATATCTGAAAACTATGTTTCTGGGTAACACAGTGGAAAATGAATCTTGCTGATGTGGTCTAATCTGAACATTTCACAAATACTTCTGCTTTTGCTTTTCCAACACAAAAACCTAACAAAACACTTATTGGAAGCTACCATGTGATTTCAGCTAAGTGAGGTAGCTGCTGTTTTTCTTGTTCTTAAAAATAGAGTTATACGTGGTTGGCAGGTGGGCGATTCTGATTCCTAGCTACGAGTAGTTTGTTTTAAAAGTTGCTTTGTTTCCCTGATTTAAAAGGTACCAAAAGGTACTAGAGTCGTCAAAATAACCAGTAGTAATTTATAACACAATTAGATTTTGCATTGGCCACACAGTTTTAAAGATGATGATGATGAGTGTGGTTGTATTTGCAGAACACAGATTTTATTCACAATGTGACTTCATTTGCTTCTTTGGAAGCAGAAGAGCTAACATGGGAATCTGACTTCCAGGAACCATCGTGAAGGCAGCTTCTGCTGCTTTTGCTGCTGGCCTCCAATGTGTCACGGGTTCCAGATGTGTCCAGCTGGGGGCTGAGGAGTGTTGGGTGGTTCCACGGTAATCAGGTTCCTTCAAATTATGGACTAGGCCCCGGTGTTAGCAGTGTTGACAGAACATGAAAGCACTTCCTGAATAATTATAATGCGTGGGCTCATTTCCAGATGTCTTGAGTCCTATGAGCCTCACACTGGAAGAAGGTCAGTCAGCTCTGCCTTCTCCCCAGCAGCTCAGGAAGGGGCACCTCTGAAATCACAGCATCTCCACTTGAGACCACAGGTTTCCTATAACTGTGAAATAAATCCTATATGATGTGATTCTCTTTAGTAAAATAGATCCATCCTCAGAAATGTTTGGTAGATAATAATGCAAGTCTTTCTTTTTATCATTTAAGGTGGAAAACTTACTATCTTCCAGTGTGAGATGTTAATCATAGTTTTTATAGTGGTCATTGAGTGTGTGTGTGTGTGTGTGTGTGTAAACTATGTTCTTCTCACTGGCGTGTGGGTGTCATAGAGATAAAAGTGGCCCCAGATTCCATTATCTTTTCCCACTTGGAAAGTGCCCAATTTGTTCCTGGCTTCCCTTCCCTTAAAGAAAGACATTTATTTATGGGGCCACCATCACAGCTAGATTCATGATGATGTGACTAAGTCACAGTCAATGAGATGTAAAGAAGACGAGCATGGGACCTGGCTTGAAGACTGCCCCCCATGCCCACTGCTCCACCTGCCAGGTGCCCTGGAGTGTGGTGTGTATCCAGGTAGATATGATAATTCCAAGGGACACTGGCATAACAAATCAGAAACAGCCTGGAGCCCTGGTGACTGTGCAGAGGACAGCCACCACGGAGATTCAACTGAAGTATCTCCTGTTCCCATTGCAGAAAGTGAAAAAAGAGGCTCCTGCTCCAGAGTTTAAGGCCTAATGATAACAGCTTCTGTCGGTTAAGCAGTTTGAATCTCATGCCTTGCTTCACTTAGTTTCCTACCTCCCCTGCATGGAGGGGCCACTCTCCTTCATTGACACATGCAGTGAGTGCAGCCCACAGTCAAGCCCGGGCTGCTCTCCCTTCAGCCTCCCGTTCTGCAAGGCTGGTGGCATTGTTCAGTTCTGAGGGACTGTTACAGACTCCCAGAGCCTCACATGGCAGAGGCTACCTTGCACACATGAGTGCTCCACCAAGCAGGAAGTTTGGTCAGGTTGGGAGGATGATCAGGTATGGTTGATCAGGTTGGAAAGTCACCTCTCCCTAGAAGTGGACTTAGGAAAGCTTCCCAGGTGAGGGCCTGAAGCCTGCCACGCTTTCACCTGTTTCGTGCGTGGTTAATGTTTCCTGCCTTGGTTAATGCCTAATGATTCTGGAGACTCCACTGGACACAGTTGTCAGTGTCACCACAAGACAGACATTGCATGAGCTAGTGTTCCTACCCTATAACTGTGAGCCCAGAAGTCGTAAGCATGGACATTCCCAGTGTGTTGGTGTGGACATCTAATGAGGATTTAAATTTCCAACCAGGGTTCTAGACATGGAAGGGCCAAGGACACAGAATAGAGTTTCAGAAGTCAGAGGAGCCAGTGTTCCTGGGAAAACCAGGATTCAAATATGCTCTGTCTGCATTTTGTTGAATCCATGGATGTGGAACATGTGAATTCAGAAGGGCAAATTGTGAGTGTGAGTGTGTATGTGTGCATGTGTATGTGTGTGTGTGTGTGTGTGTGTGTGTGTGTGTATACAGAGAGAGGTGACACTCTAATCTGAGTAGTCAAAATTCTACTGATTTCAATAATAAAAAATATCCAGCCTACATATATTATGGTATTAATTGCAGAGTGGTAAATTTGACACAGCTTGATAACAATATATCTTGAGGATTCAACAATCAATATGTTTTACCCAACTCATGCTTGTTTGTAAGAGCAATGATTCATGTTCTGAAAGCACAAATGTGGTCTGTGAAAACAACTCCCCCTTCAATGCTCTGGGGCACTGTGCTTTGAGTGTGGAGGTCATGGGCAGCAGCCCAGCCCGTGCTATGAGAGACCCTTGGGCAGTGTGCATGTGACCCCCATAATCAGGTGGGAGTGCACTGGTCCCAGTGAATTCATGTATTAATCTCAGGCCATCATGACAGTCCTGTCACCGGTGCTGAGGAGCAGCTTGGGCATCAGTGTGGAACATAATCTCCCTTTGGGAATCGCAAGTTGGGGGCACATTTCTTCCAGCAGCTGGGCTTCTGTTCATGAGGGGCACATGCCCCTGACCATCCCAGGTCACCCGCAGCTGCTTCATGTGACATGCACACCTGTTTCACACACGCAGGGCCACAGGCTCCATCCGCACCAACTGTTTTTTTTTCTCCCCACAAAATGAGCCACATGCATGGTTCCAAGTGATTGATTTCTCTCCTTTCAGATGTATGCAGTGAATTTCCAAAGCATTAAAATGGGGTTTCGGAGAAGGAGTAATAGAAGAATGATTTTGTCTAAAACACAGGTCTTTCACATCTTTGGAATTTGTTTTTCTAAAATTGCTTATTTATCTGTCTATCAGTAACAGTGGCAGATACTTATATTTGGATGAAGGTTTTTAGAAAATATGCCAGTTTGGGATCAGGAAAAATGACTACTAGGGAAAATAAGTTCCATATTTATTTAAATGTAATTTTATATTTATTTGTGTTTTTCTCCAAAGCAGAATATTGCAATATACTAACTTGTTCCAAATGTAATTCTTCATTCAGGGGAAAAACTTTTACTTGTATCTGCTGCCCTAACCCAGAAGATAGAGTGGCCTTTGGAAACACGCCTGCCATCTGAAATGCTCTCTCTTTATTTTTCTTCAAAGGCAGTATGTCACTTTTGGTCGTTTCCTCCCCAGATTCATCTGCTGTAACCTCTGGCACTAGGAGGACGAGGATGAGATTCTGAGCGTCTGTGGTGATGGTGATGAGGATGGAAGAGGAGACCTCTAGAGGAGGAGGGGGAGCAAGCTGAGAGCCCCGGATGTGAAAGATTATCCGTATGGAAAGCGAAGCCCCCAAGGACAGGGACAGGGAGAGAGCCAGCCAGGAGCTCAACCCTCACGGGAGGAGGAAGGTGACGGAAGGTGATGTGGACAGTGCCATTTCCTACCACAAAGACATGCAGCCTTGGCTGAATGTCCTCCACAACACCATGGTTCATAGTGACACCCAGGAAGAGCAGGCAGGACGAACAGGACACTACTTCATGCCTGGGCTGTAGAGAAAGAAGGAATGGTGACAGTCTGTGCTGATAGAGAGGGCAGATGAGGTCACCTGGCATGAAGTAAGAGAGAACTTTCAGAGCAGAGAGTTTTCAAGTGGAGAATTTTCTAGAAATGTAGAAATTTTCTAGAAATATTTCCAAAATTCCTTAAGAAATAGGAAAAAAAATCCAAATCTCAGAAGTTAAAATAAAGACAAAGAATTATTCACAAAGTAAGTACTGAGGATTAAATCTTATAGTAACATAAAATTTATTTTCTTGCCAACAAATAAGGTGTATCTCAGGGGTGCAAAACCCAACGTCAGTAAAACCCATCAGTGAAAGAGCAAAGCGGATCAGACAGCCTCATGATCATATGCAGGGAACTTAAGATCCAGCACATTCCTCATCAAAAGCATCCTCATGAATAAAAAGTCAGAAGCAGAACAGCAAATACCCTGAGTGGTACAGGAAGTTCCTTCAGCTCACTGCAACGGCCACCCGGAAGCCATACTGCATCACGCCTGGGGTGGACCACGAGCAGAAACATCCTCTCTGGCCTGGAAGGCTGGACTGTGCCTGAGTGCCCCCCAGTTCAGTGAGAAGTGACAAACAGCAGGGACGCACTAGGGCTATGGCATGAAAGGCAGCCACCGTCTGCAGGTGACACAAGCAACTCATGGGACACTCCAACCATCGGGAGACCACTGCCTTCTCTGGCTACAACGCTCTCTAAAGCACTTCTTATAGGAATGGTTCTCTGCTCTCTGCAACTTACATCAGTCCAGGCCATCTGGCCGCCTCAGTTCTGAATTCAGACCATTGGTATTCAGCACGTAAACCCCAGGAGGGACAGGGGCCGGGGACCTCTTCACCAGACGGTTTGGGAGGGCTGTGCCGTGAACACTCAGCTGGGTAATATGCTTTGGCTGCTATGCAGAGACACTTCATCTTCCTCTGAGGACAGTGGCTCTGGGCATTAGCATGGATGGTTTAAGTGTGGCAGCCACCGTGAACTACTCACCCACCTCAAGGTGAGCCATTACTCACATTCTGGTTCCCCAGCCCCCACTGCCTGTTGTCAACTTCTTTGTCCTTGGCCTGCGGAGCCTGCTTTCTTTCTTCTTGGGTGGTATTTTGTTGCCCTGGATGTTGAACCTGGCCATGGGACTTGCTTTGATCCATGCAAAGTTAGTCAAGGTGACGTAAGCGTGAGATTTTAAAAACACGTGCCTGGGGCTGGGGATGTGGCTCAAGCGGTAGCACGCTCGCCTGGCATGCGGGCGGCCCCGGTTCGATCCTCAGCACCACATGCAAACAAAGATGTTGTGTCCGCCGAAAACTAAAAAATAAATATTAAAAAAAAATTAAAAAAAAAACAAAAAACACGTGCCTGTGGTTGCTCACCCAAGCCTTGGTGCTTAGCCCACACCCACCCAAGACAGATGGGTCAATGGCATGCTTCCTCCTCAGACATATGTTGAAAATTAACATCCCCTGTTTCCAAGCAAGGTCAGAGTCATTTTCTATGATCCTCCTCTTACTCCAAGTGTGTCATCCGTATTTGAATTTGCCGTCCAGCCACATACCTTTTCCCATTTCCACAGATACCTCACTCCTCCTGGGTCCTCATTGAGGAGTACATGTAGAAATGGTCCATCTGGGCAGGGGACAAAGTACCAACCTCTCTGGAGAGTAGATTGTTACCCATGAACAGATGGGGAGAGGAAGTCTGCAGAATTCCCTCTCATGAACAGTGTTCCACATAGAAAGCTGGACCCTGTCAAGCTAGGGAGGAGATTCTAGACACTCTGGCATCTTGCTATATTTGAACAGGGCTTGCAGATTTGGGGCCGGAGCCAAATTGCTTAGAACACCAAGTGTGAGCCAGGCATCCTTCTCCTCCCCTCCTGCAAAGCTCTTGTCTTCATTTTCTCTAAATAAATGTTCATTTTCATTTTCAAATACCTGCTCTGCTACATTGCCTGCTGTCTTCTGCCATGATTGCCTCTGGCTCCTGCAGGGTTAGAACTGGGAGGGAGGAGCCGGGACAGAGGGAGCCTCCCTGTGAGCAACAGTAGCTGAGTTCTTTCTCAAACAGTCCATGGAATCCTGGGGAGTTCCACATTGTCCCTCTCAGGAGAAGCAGTGTCCTCTAAGGTGTCCTGAGAAATCCCTGTCCCCCATCACAGTGTGGGCAGGTCTGCAGGTCTGGATCCATAACAGACCCCAGTGACAGTATCCTGAGACCTCCCTCCTCCACCTGCAGCAAAGCATTTCTTTCCCAAATGGAGACCAGGTGGCCTGATACCTCTGCCAGGCATTTCTAGAAGTGGGTGTAGAATCCATGCCTGGGCGCCCATGAACCCCAGAGAGCACGAGTCACTGCACCGGGGTTTCCCTGAACTCTGGAGCAGCTGCCCTCCCTCTCCATCCACATTCCCTTGGACATTCCCCCCTGCCAGCTTTGCCAGAGAAACGTTCAAATTGTGACATTTTATTGAGGGCCCTTTCTGGACACAAGGACCCATTCTGCCTTTGCCAGAAAATGAACACCTCTGCTCTCCCGAGAGCTGTCCTTGGAGAGCACTGGTAGGAACTGGTGGGTAAGGGCCTGAGTCCCACTCACTACCCTCTAGGGCCCTGAGCTCCAGGTCCTGACTTTTCCAAGATTCTCCCGTTGCAGCTGGTTGCCCCATGGAGACCAGGTTGGCAGTGCTCCTTTTATATGCTCTTCCCTCCCTGCTCCCTCCCCCACCCCCACCTCTGCTTTCTAATGGCAACCACCAAAGAAAGGAACGGAGTCCTTACCTCTGTCTGCTTCTATCAGACAGTGACCAGAGAAGAGCTCATCCTACACTTGGATAATTTTGAGAAAAGAGCACCAACACTCCCCCAGAGTAGGAGGACACTGGAACTAAAGTGTACAAGTAGCTTTCTAAAGATGTACTCCCCTTAACACCCGCCCAAGCACTTGGACTTGCCGCCTTGTGAACTTTGTGTATCATTAACAGTCTTTACAAGTGTTTTCCTATGACCTCACTTTGGAAAATGGATGTCCTTCTTACCTGCTGTTCACTGAAGCCGAAACCAATCCCTTATCTAGCCTCGTTTAGGGGATAAGAATTGAAGAGAAATACTGGGCATCCAACATTGACTTCATTTTCAAACACGCACATGCATGTGCGCGAACACAGCTCAAGCCCATGGTCATTCCCAGCATGGTCTCCTGCTATGGGGAAATGGCCATGTTTCTTGGAAACTCTTCATTTTCAGTGTTGGTGCTCCTGGGCATGCAAGCTGAAAGCACCATCTGCAACCTGAATTGGAAATAGCCACAACTGAGAGATTGCAAATACAGACTTTCAATTACCAGATTTAGTGGATATTAATATTTCATAAGGAGACAATCTATTTCATTACATTTTACATTAGTTGTTCTAGTAAATCTTTCCCTACCGGCAGTAGTGATGAATTTAATAGACTTTACAAATAATTGGTCAATATCAAACGTGTCATAAATTCACCCCAACTTTGGAAAGAGTCCCAGTAGCTACTTTTTGTGTTGTATTCTTGTAAATGATTCATAACTCACAACTAATCCTGGTTTAAAATGGGACAGATATTTGATTGTGTCAAAAGACAAGTTTTGTTTGAGTGCAAAAAAATGTTTAATTCCCTCTAATTATAGATATCGGGAATGCTAAACCAGGGCCAGCACATTGCTACAGACAGTTTTAATGAAGGACTCAATAGTGGGAAAGTCCAAGGGAAGCAAAATAAGTGAATTGCAAATTAGAGTAACAGAAAGCTTCAAGAACTCTTATTGCTTAACTTGAAAACAGGGACATAAGATTTCTATTTGAATTTTGTAACTGTTGGTGGTGTATGCCATAAAATAATAATGTCTTGATTAAAACCATAAATTTATATTCTGCATCCATGTAGGTAAAGCAGAAACTGGTGATGTGTTTTAAAATATTAAATTTCTGGGTGCGACTTTGGATTAAATGGGCTGTCTTGACTTTCGGTCCTTTAGTCTAGTGAAGGGTCCAGTCATTTCCCAAAGGGGGTAGTGGTCTTCTGAATGTTTCTCAGCTCAGAGGTAGGTTGCATGTAACTTTCATTCTGGGGACTGGACTTCCTTAAAGGCATGTAAGGATATCTTAAAAGTACTTGACCTTCTTATTAGCTCAAAGGAAAGCATTTATTTAAGCCTCAGAGAATATAAAATTGCATTCTTTGGGACTCATTTGACAGCAAAGTCAATATTCCTTTTTAACTCCCAGAAGGCTGACTGCTGGGGTTCTGTTAGCAGGCACACTGCTATTTAGTAATTGAGAGACACAGGGAAATGGGCAGAAAATGCTTTCATGGGCCACTGGATCCAATAACACTGAACTTTTATAATACTTTCATGATTGGAAATATTGGATATTCTCCTCAATTAATGCTTAGACACCAGAAATGATATCCTTTCTCAGAACATGAAAGCAAGGCCAAACTCAGCAGCGGGTCTTTCCACAGCTCCCCATCACCCAGCTCAACGCTCACACTTGAAGCTGCTCTGACAGGTTTCATTTATTTTGAAGAGTGGTCATCATGCTTAGAGATGTTGGGCTGCCTTATCAGGGTGCTCACAGGTATATGATGCTTAGTAACAGATGAGATCCACCGGAGTGATGTAGACATCTGCCCATGTGCTGGGTTGCTGTGACCAGTGCTAATGTAGGTATCTGGCAGGTGTGTCTAAACCTGGGGGCCATGAGGACTGTGGAGCTGACGCAGCCCAGTGGGCAGCATGCCATCTTGGGACAGGAGCGCAGTGTTGGAGACTGAGCCCTCAGCACTCTGCTTGCTGGTTCCCAGACCAGTGCCCTGTGCTCTTGGCTCAAATGTGTGGTGGATGGAGACGTGCACTGCTTTCACAATGTCCCTTTGTCACCTAGGTCAGCCTTGACTTGGGAGGAGGAAGGAAGATTCTCTTCAAGACTGAGACTGGTAAGAGCTGAGGTTCTGTGATCTCCTAGATCTGTGGACCTGTGCTTGATCATGACTATGGGTTACACTAGGGAGAGCAATCATGCTGTATTTCCACATTCATCCCACTAGGTCTTTTTACTGACATTGGCCATGATTCATACTTTTTTTTTTAGGTTCTGGGGATTGAACTCAGGGGCACTCAACCACTGAGCCACATCCCCAGCCCTATTTGGGATTTTATTTAGAGACAGGGACTCACTGAGTTGCTTAGCACCTGCCATTTCTGAGGCTAGCTTTGAATTCACGATCCTCCTGTCTCAGCCTCCTGAGCCGCTGGGATTACAGATGTGCACCCCCATGCATTTTTCTATCAAAACTTACAGAGCAGATCTGGAGATGTACAGAGGTTTATTAATGGGGAAAAGTGAACACAGGATGACAGGAGCTGTGGTTTATAAGTTGAGACTTTCGAATATATGTAAGTAACACGCTGTATGTGTCACATTTAGTTATATTGCCACAATGGAATATTATTCAGCCTTGAAAGGTGGGAAGGCTTGATATATACACAGCAACATGGGTGAATCTTAAGAGCCCTATGCTGAGTGCAAGCCAGAAACTAAAGAGAACATAATGTCCAGTTCTGTTTGTGTGAAATGTCCAGGTGGACAGATACACAGACACAGACTGCAGACTGGAGTGTGCAGGGACTGGAAGGTGAAGGAACTGAGGAGAAACTGCTCTATGGGTAAAGTGTTTACTTTGGAATGTGAAAGCACTTTACACCAGGCAGAGTGGTGGGCTCTCAACACGTGGTTATAGTGGCAGCCACTAAGTAGTTCACTCTCTTGGTGGTTAATTTGGTCAGCAACCAGAATGGATTGAGGGATGCCTGCCAAATTGGTAGGTTGGTAGAAACAGGGTGACTCCAGAGAAGACTGGTGTGAGGGTCAGCAATGGAATGGGGAAGCCCCCCTTAATGCAAGTGGCACCATCTAATAGGCTGAGGGCCTGGATAGAACAGGGTGGTGGGGCGCTCTTGCTGGCACACACTCAACCCTTCTCGGGCAGGTGACTTTCTTGCTCTTGTCCCATGTGCATATCAGACTGCAGGTTGGTCAGCTTTGAATGTGGTGGCTTGTACCTATGGACCTTCAGGGGACTGTGGAGGCTTCAGCCTCTAACTGGGGCTCCACATAGGCCCCCCTCTTGTTCTGAGGCTACCAACTTCCTGGACTGAGAAGCTACTGGTATTCCTAGCCGTCCAGGCACCAGCCAGTATAGTACCTTTCAGCCACTGATCTTATAAGACAACCTAATAAATCCCTTCCTAAAATTACACATTTTCTGTTCCTTCTGTGTCTCCAGAGATTCTTAACATGACTTTAAAATGGTTAGCTGTATGTATGTTCTTTGAATTTCTATTCAATACATTATTTTAAATGACATTTTTGTTTTTTGTTTTTCTTTTGAGGTTGCACACATATTATGGCATTTTGTCAACTAGCATTTCCTGCACTTTCCAGACTTCATAAAAGATCATACGGAGTCAGCATTCAGGGGTCACAGAGAACCGTCAGAAACCTGATGCACCGCAGGGAGATCAAGGGACAGGGGGAGGAGTGGAACAGGCTGAGTGCCACTGGAGAAAAGTGAGTGTGGAGTGTGGAGAGTTCGACTGCAGAGAGACGCTCAGGGTCCTCCAGAGAAGACCAGGACGTGATGTTGAAGTCCTCAGAAAAGATGGGAAGGCATATGGGTGCAATTGGGGAGGGAGAAACACAGGCAGATTTAGAGAAAAGGAAATGGCACACATTCAGGGAACTCATCATGCACCATGTCCCCAAGCTGCTCCGAACCTGCTCTGACCTGTGTTGAAAGGGCAAGACCTTAAGCCTGTTGGCACTACGATGATAAAAGTAGATTAAAAGGCGAACACGTAACAATATGGTACACACTTACTTCAGGCCCCTTAGTTCAATGGAGGCTTTGTACATGAGCACCATCCCATTCCTTTCCTGTAGGGCTCTGGCAATCACAGGGCCTGCTTTAGGATGACACACCCAAGACCGGCCACCTGTGCACACATGCAGTCTGGAGGGGCAGGCAGCCACCATCTGGGAGGTGGATCCTCAGATGAGTGAGGTGAGTGGCCTTGGAGACATGTTTCCAGTCCTTCTGATTGGAAAATTCCAAAATGTGTTCTACAGAGTTCCAGAAAACCCCACTCGCCCACAGTATGACCAAACATAAAGACATGCCCTGTGGTGCCTCATCCCCCCCGCCCCCCGCCCCCCGGCAGCCTACTCCGTCTCTCCGTGGCATCACTTTCACCTCGTGAATAACCAGCTACCAGCAGGCCTGTCTCAGGTCACAGTCCGGTGGTGCTGGCACTTTTCCCTGGGCTTGTTGCTGGTGTGACTGGTGCTGCCTTTTTCTTGCACCAGGTACTTCTATAGCTCACCATCTCTGCAGCAGTCAGGACAGAGTTGTGGGACAATCAGTCAGAGCAGGAGTTTCTTTTCTCTCATTCAGATCTATCTCTAGCAGTGAGCTTCCATTACTCCGAATCTTACAGCCTTTTCTTTCAATAGCTGATATCTACCAAGGCTTTCCTAAGCATCCAACTACATCTTCCTTCTTCCCCCACTTATGTTTCATGTACCAAACTGTATTTAACTCCATTACCCAATCACATTAGCATGTGTACAACCCCAAATGCTGTCTGTTAAAAAGTGTACACAATGTGGGAGCAAATGTAGGGTCTGTTGGTAGCAAGTCTGATTTCTAGAGGGTTAATAAGGAGGTCCATGTAGTTGTTGAGGGTCTGGTTGATGATGACTGAATTATGGGAAAAGGGATGAATGTTATGAACATGAGAGCTAAGAGCTAGATTCAAGAAGTACCACTGTGTTTATTTTACATACTATAATTGACGTGGATTTAATATGTAATGTGTATGAATATTAATAGGTGTATATATACATATGCTTATGCAGAGAAATCTGTGACCATCTGAAATGATTTTATGTGATCACATTTTTTTGTGCTATTCACATATTAAACTTCAAAATCTCACTGTGCACATCAGAGACCTGGCTAGACCTGCCCGACCAGTCCTAGGTTCTGCGGAGTATGGGAAATGTGAACTGGGTTAAACCTGCAGTCCATTTTATACACCCATGCAAACACGTAAGGCGACTCTGGAATGAAGATGAGATGACACCGTGTTAGCAGAGGCTCCAGATCACTGGGCACTTTAATTAGACAGGAGGAAACTGTGCACAATTCTTTTTCAAAGTGAGCTATCTAGAATTATTTAACTGTCTTGACAGAAATGCCAATGCAGAGTGAAACACTGCTTAGCAATGAGAAACAAAACAAAAAAAAAAAATAGAAATTTGTTAGCCTTTGTCTTTTATTATAAAATCAAATCTACTGAGCAATATCACACACATTTTTCTAGCTCAGACTTTCAGCTAAAGGTGTACAGAGAGAAAGAGGGGAATGTTTGCCTGGTAATATGTATTCCTACCACTCTCTTTCTCTAGGGTCTTATTTATAGTAGAATATTCATATTAGAAATGAGAATGCTGAAAGAATAAAGCATAAAAGTTCTAACTTAGATTCTTGGACATTTATTAAGTTCAATTATATCACTGGTTAAAAAAAAAGAAATTTTTGCAACAGAAACCTTCAGCTCCTTCTCGCAATTGACTTCAATCAGTTTAGCTTCAGTTTAGGTCAAGATGAAAAAACAATTGATTATAAATCATTAGTATTGACAAAATAATACTTGTCATGCTTTGAAGTGCTATTGGGATGTGGAAATCTGACGATGCAATGGTGAGCAGGCCAACGGTGCTAACGAGCTGGCAGACAGACCAAGACAAATTGGATTTCAATAGGTTGATGGGCAAGAAGACGGTGCTTTGACTGAAGAAGGGGGTCAGATGATGCCCAGGAATGCGGGTATCACAGCTCCTCTTCCCTGGGTCTTGTAGTGCCTTTGTCCCTTTCCTAAGAGCACCCTGATTCATTTTACTCTCTGTGTAAATTAACATGGCCCCTACTTTCCAGCACCAGAGAAGTAGGCAAAAACGTCTAACCCTACTGAGGAGGTATTTTCTGAGCAAAGAGGCAAACACCTCAAATGGCTGAATTTCCATCCTCTCCAAGACACTGCTCTGTCCTCCAGATGGTGCTTGATAAGAGACCACTGCCATTGTGGTCCATGATTCCTACTTCCCTTCTGGGTCAATATATCTAGCTACCAGCTAATCTCGTTGTCCATCCAATACATTATCCAGTAACTTATCTTTTAAATTAAATAGTTTTACTTTACTTTCATGCCAACTAAGAATTCCATGTGATACAACACACAGTTCAAAATTTAAAGCTTTTAAAAAGGGATACATCTATTGAGTATGAGAATGAATGTTCCCAGGTATTCTTCAGTGTATGTGGAATGTGCAGTTTCAAAACCCAAGAACTTTCTTCCCAAATGCCCCATATAGAAATTGTCCTCCTGCAGGCTGTCTAAATCATGCAACTGCTGGAAAGTGCTCCACAGGTTCAGGGACTGGGGGAATCCATGTGTCTGGGAAGGTTTCAGTGTTGTAACATACAAGAGAGAAATTCCATACTGAAATACGAACAATACTGGCTAAGTATATACTTTAAACACTTAAAATTACGTTCCTTACATACAATACATTACACAAGTCATGACACCAACTAGACAGTGCATTAAAGAGATAATAAAATCTTAGCCAAGACATGTGAGTTAATCCATCTATGCACTGTGACAGAGACTGACCTATCCCCTTAAAACTGGATACTATCATTGCTTCACATTGTGCTGTCCCTGAAACCTGGCATGCAAGACCTCTTTATGATGGTGGGGATTGTGTAATGGGTCCTCAGAGCAGAATATGAGCAGAAGTGACTTGTGTCATAATGAAGCAGGAAGCTCAAAATGCAGAGGCACCTTGGTCTTCTCATCTTCTCCTACCACTGGCTTGTGCATGTTGAGCATGGCATGTTGGAAAATAGAAAAATACAAAGTACTGAGTTCTAACTACCATTTACAGAAGTATCACACACAATCAGGACAACTGCTTTCATATTAGGAATAATGGAAAAAAAATTTCTACCAATTTGAGCTCTATTTTGGGGGGGTGTTTGTTATAGCTGCCAGCAGCAGCTTAAACCTCACACACATGCATACACACAGGTAGAGCCCTGTAGATGTCTCTACCTGTTTATGGCTTCCTAGGTCTGGAGACACAGTTTTCTTTCATTCACTCAGTAGGTGATGCTGGAAACCTACTATGAGCTAGGTGTTCTACCAAGGGCTATGGACAGAGTTTACTGTTTGATTTCCTAATGTGCTAGTTCTGAATCATTTTTGTCTCCAGATCTCTCATAATTTTAAAAATGACCAATGACCCCAAAGAGTTTGTATGTGTGACTTAGTAAGTTCATCTTCACTACATTAGAAATTAAAGCTAAGGGGTTTTTTTTTTGTAAAAAAATCATTTAAAATAGTGATATAAATCCATTACAGGTTAACATATTTCATGAAAGTAATTATATTTTCCAAACCATAACTGATTGAGAGAAAAAGAAATATTTAAGGTTTTGCCAACATCA
>NW_026003526.1:503317-522927 GCF_001458135.2 Marmota marmota marmota
TGGTGGGGGAGAGGGAGGGAGGGAGGGAAGGAGAGGGAGAGACTAGGGGGGAGAAGGAGGGAGGGAAGGAGGGAGGGAGAGGGAGAGACTAGAGGGGAGAAGGAGAGAGAGAGGAAGAGAAGGACAGAGGGAGAGGGAGAGACTGGGGAGAAGGGAGAGAGAGGGAGGGAGGGGAGAGAAAGAGGGGGGAGATAACTGTGGGGGAGAGGGAGAGACTGGCAGGGGAGAGGGAGGGAGAGAGGGAGGGAGGGAGAGAAGTGTGGAGAGAGAGGGAGGGAGAGAGAAAGAGAGAATAAAGAGCCAGGAACAAAATATAAACCCCAGAGGCACACCCCCACATCCTGCCTGCCTATAGCTACCACCCAGTTAATCCATACTGGAGATTTCATCCTCTGATGAGGTGACAGCTCTTTCAATCTAATCAACCACTGCCCTCTGAAGTTCCAGCACTGGACATCAGGTTTGCACTTCACACCAAATCACAACAGTCGTAAAGTCCGACCCTGTACTGAAAGCCAGCTGAAGACGCAGCCTTTCTCTAAACTGTCTGCTTTGGGCCAATGCAGAAACAGGGTACATGAGGCCACTCCCACTTTCTTCACAGAAGTGACATCATCAGCCATCAGCGGCCATCTGGCTCCTGAAAACTGCCCTGGACCCTCCCAAGAGACAGTGTGGAACTGTCCCATGCCTGACTCTGTCTTGCACAGTGCTTCTGTCTCCCTGAACCTGGTTTCCCAACACTATCCAGAGGGTCATGAGAATATCAGAAAAATACCAGAACTTTCTGTGTGTTCTCTGAGCTCCTTCAGATAATATGTTAACATGCTCCCTTCCATTTATAGAATATCTGTTTTGTCACATCCAAAACTTAATCCTCACAATAATCCTAAATTCCTGAGAACAGGTGGGCAGGGATGGTGAGCACTTCCTAGGTGTAAATACTGAGGCCCCATGGCTTGCTCAGACCACGCTTCTGCCTAAGTCAGGACAAAACATCCAAAGTCCCAGAGTCCAAATCCAACTGTCTCCCCTCACACTACTTTTCCTCCCAGCATCTTCCACATTCCCCAGGGGTTCGACACATGTGTGCAGTCACAGGGGCTCAAATCAGCGCAGAGGTGTAGCAGCAAGCCAATTAGCACCAAATACACACCCAAGGAGAAGCACAATTCACATGGGCAGTGGAATTTGGCATCCCGTGTCCTTGTCCTGACAGGACCCAGCCCATCTTGCCCTTGTCCAGTCTGAGCTGGGTGGTGGTCTCCAGACTGTGGGACATTTCCCACTCATCATTCCTCATCCTGCAGCTGTCACTTGGACACTCAGGTACCACATCTCATTCCATCTGAGAAGATGGGTCTCAGAGAATAAGATTCAGAGGACAGACAGAGCCTCTTACTACCTCTGTCTTCTGTCACTACATTCTCAAAGAACCAAGAAAACAAACAAGCACACACACATAATCCATCACTCAGCCCAAATTCATTTCCCTTAACAAGGAAGCTTAGAATTGATAATTTATAAGGAGAAATGATATTTTAAAATGAAAACCCTCCAAACAATTGGACAGCTAGCATCTTCTGAAGTCAGATGAGGGAAGGCGTACCCTGAGACACCATATGACCAGCAGCAACTGTGAGCAAAGCTGGTTGACAATCAAAACGCACTGGGCTGTTTACTGTGGGTTTTAAAGAGAGGAGTGACTATCGAGGGCATCAGATTGAATCATCTTTTGTGTAATGAACAATACTTTAAGGAGGTTGTTCTACTGAAATTAAAAAATTAAATTCAACCAAATAACTCATATTGAATTGGACACAAACACTGGAGAGGCACCTTTTCTTTCAACAGACATCATCATGCTCCGTCCCTGCCCTCGGGTTCAATTCCCACTGTTCTCCAGGGCTGGAGCAACTAGGAGGCAGGGAAGTGTGTGCACAGGGAAGGCTTGGGGGCAACACGAGGGCAGACCTTGAATTAACTGAAAACCTGCCTCAGTCAGCGACAGCTGGGACGGTAAATCATCAGGAAAGAACAGGGACTCAGTGGATGTGAGATTTAAATGGGTGGAAACAGCTGCAAATAAGCTAGGTGCGCGCTCAAGAATTTAAAGAAGGGCAAGGCAATTAAAGTCAAGGGGAGCAGAACGCTGTGCAGGAGGAAGTGAGTGTATTTCTTCAAGATTTGTACTCCTAAGTGTCGACACAGTGAAATTCAAATAAATTCCCCGCATAGATGTTTCCCAAAGTTTAACCCATAAAGACTCCTGGGACCCACACAGACGGGGCAGAGAGGAATTACCCAGAGTTGGCAGGAGATGAGGGAGGGGGAAATAAGTACAGGAGGATTAAAACCAGAAAGTATACCTTCAACATATGACAAAGAATGAGGTGGTTTTTAAAAAACCCTCAGGAGCCAGTGATGGTAACTCACAGAACAGCCTTTTCCTATGATCACAGTTCTCAACAAGGCATCACACACACACACACACACCAATACAAACACATGATCATATGTTCACCATATTCTAAGCTTAAAGGGGAATAAATCAAGTACAGTTTATAAGAAATCCATACAAATGGTTGAAAAAAAATTTTGTTAAAAAAATAAATAATTGATCTTTAAATATAGTTCATGTATATGTATACCTAATAGCAAGCTCCCCAGCCTTCATCTATTGCTGCTTGCTTTATCCCCTGCCCAGCTTTTTACCCAGTGGGCTCTCATTGTGTAGGCTGTGGTCAGTGACTCAGGCACAAGGACATTGGGCAGCTCTGGACAGTTCCACAGAGGCTGGTCACCACATGGGAACTAAGATCCAGAGTGGGGATTCACAGGAGAACTGATTCACAAAGTCAGCTCCACTTTTAGGGAAGACATTAGGAGACACGATAGCAAGAATAAAAGCCCCCATGACAAAAAGTGGTCACCCAGTGATCCTTCCATGACACATTAACCAGGGCCACCTCAACGTTCCCCATGCTCAGCTGGGAGCAGAGGAAATGCATGTGGCAAGGTGGTGGGAAGGGTTGCTGTCTCCTTGGAGCATGCTGCTAACTGGAACACTAACCTGCCAGGTGACCTCTGGACCCTTGAAAGAAACACATTTCCAGTGGAGGAGGCATCAGAAACAGGGTCTGTGGCAGGAAGATGCCATCCTGGATCCTGAGTCAACAGGCAGTTCTCGAAGCAGAACTGTTGCTTTACCCTGTGGGTGCTTTAGAGGAGACCGTTCTGCCTGGTTGAGTAAAATACCAGATTGATATTCAGCAACGCGCTGTGGAGTTGAAAGCAGAATGAGTTCCCCTTCACTAAACTGCAAAGTGTCCAACAGCAACCAATTTTCTGTGTCATTTCTTGTTCCTAAAATCTGCAGAAAGTGAGCAGGGCTGACCACTCAGGAGGCTCTCTGAGACTCCATGCAGGGAGCACATTGGCCTGCCCTGTGTGAGGACACTTCTGCAAAGGTCCAGGCCCATCCCTGGAGGCGGCCTGTCTCCTCCCCCTCCTGAGGGTTTTCAGTCCCTCCTCCAGGTGGGTTAGATGACAGTCCCTGGGGTGAGCTTTGGCTCCCTTTTCATTGGGGGGCATCATCAGGATCATCGTGGAACTAAGGTCTGCCTTCCCAGTAAGTCATCAGGGCGACCCTTGCTCAAGGAAAGGAAAGCTTAAGGGAAGCCAATGAAGCCAGGAGTGAAAGAGGGGCCCTTAGGAGCCCTACAGCTGGGTGTGAATTCCAACAGCGGCTGCTCTAGGGACCCAGGACTCCACCAGCTGCAGCTCAGTCGGGTTTCCCCCTCAGCTATTTCTTCTTCTCCCTCTTTGTTCATTGAAAAATATTAAAATATGTGCAAAGAAAGGAAAAGGGGGGGGGGAGAATGAGAGGGAGGAAAGCCAGAAGGAAGGGAGGGGAAAGGAAGGCGGGGAGGAGCAGGGGAAGGAAGGAGGAAGGAGGAATAGTTGCCCTACATTGCTTTCAATATTCTCAGTAAAATTATGCAATTTTAATCATTTACTGTGAATGCTGCAGATCCTGACAATGGTCCGGTGGGGTTGAGGGGGTGTCACCTTTTATGAAGGGTCAGCTGATGGGATAAAAAGAGCAGAACAGAGAAAAAGTGTGAAGAGATCAAGATGCACGATGGTTACTGTCACCAGAAGCTCAGGGATCCTGTCCCTTATCTTAGCTAAATGAGGAAAGGCCTTCCCATTCCCGGCCGCGTTGGTGGCGCACAGAAAATGGGGGCATGACTTGGTTTCACAGTCACGAAAGTTGGTGTCGCTAACATGTTAAGACTCAGGGATGGGCTGTAGTTATCACTGCTTGGCCTAAAATCCCTTCGAGAAATTTGTGCTCAGGAGAGAACCTGCGCAGGGTAGATGCATTCTGACCTCCTGCCTGCTCCGCTTCCCACCAGGGAGTAAAGTTATGTAGGTCCTTAAATTAAAATGGGTTTGGGGGATTCAGGCACTCATGGTACAAAGAATCAAACACCTTACTGAGTCTAGGCAGGAAACTAATACGTTAATAGATCTTTGCATTCATGTTTTCTCTTTTTTCTTCCCATTTCCATAAAAGCTTTAGTCACAAACAAACTATATTGACTAACACAATTAAAAAGAAAGAAAAAGAGTTTATATTTTGTCATCTTTTGAACTCCCAATGCTGAATTTCTCTATTTTATTGGCAATTAGATGGCACTAAAAACTGAGAATGGGTCGTAATGGAATAATCAAGAAATTGATAATCATCATATGGAGCAGAAATTAAATTAAGAGCTTGAATTTTGAAGCCCATTATGTTGTCTACACAACATTAAGTTATTCAGATGGAATTTTTTAAATTCAGTGAATTCAGCATTTAGTGAGATGACAAATTAATCAGGTTTTCCTCCCCTGACTCTTTCCCAAACACGACTAAAACTCAAATATTGATTATATTTTGAGCCATAAACCCAAGAGACAAAGAGAAGGGAAGAAAATACAAAAGAAAAAGAAACAGGAACAACATGGAGAAGATGCTGAGCAGCAGGTCGGGAGCAGGAGGCACTCAGCTCCCTGCAGTAACCACGGGGAGGGTCCCGGGCCCCTCCCCATGCAGCAACTGGGGAGGGGCCCCAGGGCACCCCTCATGGTGCTAGATTCTGCTCTACACAGTACAGCAGGGGCCTCAGGCTTGGCTGAGGTGGAGCCTTGGTGCTGCACCCATCAAACTAAGATCTGAGATCCTCAACCCACTCCTCAGCTGCACTCCTAAGGGGTGGCAGCCTGAGCCACACCCTCCTGATGTCCAGCCTACAGGACAGTCATATAACTTGGGCCTGGACAATCAGTGCACAGAGTGCCATTGAGCAAGTGACAGACTTCTGCACACAGAAATGTGTGCATGAATTTACATATGACAACAAGACTTCTGAAGACAGGGCTTGGCTTGGAGGCCAAGGGGTGCTGTCAACCTCACAGCCTGGCACGGGGATCCTAGAGTACTGTCAACCTCACAAAGTATTTGCTTACTCCAGGGACCTGTGGGGGATGCTTGGGAAGGGCAGAGTTTTGACCACCCTATGTCCTCGCCTAAGAGATGATTACATTCCTCCTGTTAGGACAAGGTCCCATCAGCTCCAAGAAGCCCAAGCTGGTTGGCCAAGACTCTGATTTCTTCAGCCACACCACCCTGAAATACCTGAAACCCTGACTGACCCCCTGACATGTCTAAATACTGCCCTTGGCTAGCCACTTTACCAGGCCTCATCTCCAGTCTGGGGCCCATTTTCCTCCTGCACCCCAGTATCATGGTTCCTGTGAACAGTGCACAGCAACACCATCAAAATCCCAGCTGGTCTGGACACATCTGAGGACACATCGACACATGCTCTCTGCTGAGGTTCTCAGAGAGCGGAGGTTGTGTTGGATCTGTCACATTAACCAGATTTGCAATTACAGAGCCTTCCAGTGTGTCAGGATCCCCAGGTCCACTAGGCAGAACTTGGCACAGAATCAACCCATTCCTATGATTATAGAAAAAAGTACACAGCAGAGATACAGGAGGAGAAGTTAAGAGGAAATCAGGAATGAGCTTCCAGAGCCCTCCCAGAGGGCCACACACCAGCTCTCAATTCCTCCTGCCTCACAACAGCACATCCGAAGTGCATCTACCATTACAGATGCAGTATCAGGGATTTGACTGTGAGCTGGTCACCAAGGCGGCCTCTTCCAGCACTTACCAAAATCCCAGACTCTCGAAAGAAAAACAGGAGGTCACCATAAACCACAGGGTGTGCATGAATAATTTTGACACAGTGAACCATTCTCAGGGAATGGAGGGAAATTCCTGAGATCCAAGTTCTAAGATGCCTTCCAATGGAGAGCATATTAGGACACAGTCACCACCACCATCATCACCATCATCACTATCACCATCATCGTCATCCTTTGGGTGCAGGGGGTTAAACCCATGGCTTCACATTTGCTAAACATGTGCTACACCATGCTATACCACATGTTATACCACTGTGCTACACCAGAACATTTCCAGATCACATATCACTCATGGTAGGACAATGTGGCTCATAGAAAACAGAAGAAGACTTTGGGGAAAGGTTTTACGGAAGAAATAGCCTAGGGAAGGGAGGGAGGGTCGGGGGCTTGTTAAGAGCAAGAGTGAGAGTGACAGTGAGAACTAGGGTTAACTGACTGCCCTATCTGAGAAATTGAGAGAGTTTACACAAGGAGCCTGGAAACTTCCACAGAGATCTTATTTTTCTGCCCCAAAGGATGCTACCTGCAGAATAAAGACATCAAATATGCAGATATCAGAAGGGAGAGCACTGTCCCTAGTCTTCAAATGTCATCAGCAAGTGAAGGACTGTTAACGGGGTTGTCATGACATAAAGCAGTCAAGTTTGCTAAAGAAGCTGTTCTCATCAATACCCTTGGGAAATCACTTCTAAAAAAACACGAATAATGATATGGATTCCACCCTTCAGAGGACCCTTGGTAGAGGTCTGGTATTGGACATTGATAATCTTCACACGATGACTCACTTTTCAGACACTGGCCTCGATGCACAAGAGGAGAAAGAAAGAAGTGCCATAGCCCTATGCTCTGAGAAGTCGCTTTCAGAACAGCTCAAGGGCCGAGCTACTTGCTTTGGAATGTGTCAGTGATCAGAAAAAGGTGTGGAAAGAGATGGACACAACCTGCATGGTATTTCCCAAACTGGACCAATACGTGGCCCCCCACTGAGACATGAAATAATACCGTGATGTCCTTGGAACATAAATCACTGGTGTGGAAAAGCCCAAGTGACTGGTTGTAACATGAAAGTCAGGTGTCACGATGTCAAAAAGAGAGATGATGTCATAACTGAGGGTGCCTTTGAGGTTTCAGGGGTGTCGTAGTATAGAACAGGAGAAGGCTGAGTCACCAGATGACCCTGCAAAGCAGAGCAGATAGTGTCTGAGGACCCTGACTGATACCGTGAGTCAATGCTATTGCTGGCCAACTTGCCTTAATGACCACAGGTGCCGTGATGACACTCACAATACACAATCATAAGCCCAGAGTAGTGGGGAGCGTCCTGACATCATAGAGAGGGTGATCTCAAGGGAAATCACTAAGGCTTCAGAAGCCCCTCATTGTCTGCTATGGTGTCCTTCACATTTAAGATCACACTAGTGACGAAGTGAGGAGGTTCATCAGGAACAGGTTACAGGACCTAATGGAGCAAGAGCTTAACTGCTTCTGTAATCCATGTGCCTGTAAAAGCTTTGTGAAACTTCCATCAAGAAAAGGAAGTAAACTCCCTTTTTTCCCCAGGCTTTAATAGGCACTGTGTTGTTTGCATATTTACAACTTTTCTGATTGAAAAAAAATATATACATTTCTTTTCTTTACAGGTCATTTACTTTCCTGTGTTAAACTAAGAAGATGCAAAATAAAAGCCTAAGATGCCATTCACTCTAATATGTACTCAATGCAAATAAACGTGCTTGAGCCGTCAGTGGTCTGTCTAATGGTGCAGGAGGAGGGAGCTCCAAAATGCCCCGTTCTTCAGGTCAGAAAATGTTTTGGGAGGCTTTGATAATTGACCTTTCCCTGAGATTGGCATTTCTAGTTCACTTGTCCAATTGTTCTCTGGGTACTAATCACTCATCCCTTTCTCATGCATAAGGAAATGAGGTTGCAAAACTGTTAAATGTCACCAATGCAACTGAGCATTTACCGAGTGGGGATTTCCACAATGCAATGAGGCAACGGGGATCTGCTTAGTCCTAAACTGAGGTTCTCTGGCCCTTGTCCACTTACGGTCAGGGTGAGACCAGGCGCCTGCTGGAAGTCTTTCCATCAGCTTCACAGCTAGCACGTCCCCATGGTGAAACTCCACAGCCTGGATTTGGATGGTGTAGGTGTGGCTTGCAGCTCCAGATGTCGCTAGTGCATACATGTGGACTAACCACACACTGGCCCATGTTCAAGGAGATGCACTTTGGATCTTATCTCTCTGCAGAAGGAGAGAAGAAAAGTGTGTCGCCATCTTTAACCTAACACAAGGCCTGAAGGCACAGGCTGTCCCTCACTTATTCCTTCTCCTGGGTCCCCTATGCAATGAACAACTGCAAAATGTTTCTAGCTCTGAAAACTTTTAATGCACAAAGAAGCCTCTCACAGCTCACAAGCCTTGAACACTTTACGGTGCCTCTACAGTTTAACTTTCACATTGTAAGACCCTGTATGATAGACCCCAGAACTACTTCTGGGTCACTGTTCTTCCTTCAGAGTGCAGACTCCCACCTGGCCCCAGCTTTTCATGAAAACATCTCTGTGTCTTCTTTGTGTCTGTTTTTTCTTCATCTCCCATCACCCCTATTTGAGAATCCTTTGTTGATGCTGCACGGGTCATGATAAGAGCTAAAGATTTTTTTTTTTTATTCCAAGCGTGTCAAGGTTTAGAAACACTGGTCATTATTTAAAGAGTTTCACTTAAAGAATATTCCCCTGGTCCCCAGGAAATGTCATCTAATGAACCTGACAAAAGTCCAAGTTTCTGGCCACTCAATTCCATCTTTTTTCATGTGTTAATTCCAGTGGTGACTTTAAATCAGGCAGCAGAGACACCTGGGATAATTTTATCTAGATAGAATGATTCAATGGAGCTGGGCCCATGTGCACACCTATAACCCCAACCGCTTGGGAGGCTTTGGAGGCCGAGGCAGGAAGATGGCAAGTTTGAGGTCAGCCTCAGCCACTCAGTAAAACCCTGATTCAACATTTTAAAAATTTAGAAAGGGCTGGTGGTATAGCTTAATGTTGGAGCAGCCCTGGATTCAATCTTAAGTATTTCAAAACAAACAAACAGACTGCTCAATGGACACTGCTTCATGACTGTTTGAGCAGTTCAGGAACATAAACTCAACAGTCACAGTCAGATACAGAGTGCCTGTGAGCACCTCACCTGGACAGACTGCAGCAGGTCTGGTCTTTGTCCCCTCAGTCCCAATTACTAGGGGGTTCATATTCTTGCTCTCCATGCTTCACCTAAAGTGGCAGTGGATATGCTTCCAGCAGGCAGGGATAAACCCTCCACTTCCAGAGCAGAAACATTGAAAGATCAGGATTGCTTCCAGATGCATTCCTTTGGATGTCAATCACACCGCAGCTGGAGCCGGTGCAGGGACACAGTTCCTCTAGCTAAATCTGATGTGCCATCTCCTGCTCAATAACTTTGAATATAAATGTCCTATTTATATAGAATGTTGTCTCTGAGCTGTGGGAAGCATGGTCCCTGCTGCTTTAGGAGATAGCTGATGTTCTCCAGGCTCTTGACGGCCTAATACACAAAAGCACCTATCACATGCATGTCCTGGGAGAGGAGAGCCCCACAGCAGGCAGGCCAGGAGGTTTGCTTCAAGTTTGGAACTGAACCGGCATAACTTCATTGTGACTTGGTCTCCGTGATGGATTAGGCAGATAGCCTAAGACAATCAGTGCTTAGCATTGCCCTGGACATAGAGACTAGTTCGAGGTTGCCAACCTGGGTCAGCTGGTGAAGTCCAAACTTCCCCTGTCCTGGGGCAGGGATGGTCAGGACAGTGTGGTTCCAGGAGGGCTGTACTGCAGCAGACCTGAGCCTCAAAGGGAGGTGGGGCGGACAGGCTAAGAGAACTTCATGACACCCAACCTGACCTTGGGCTAGACTCCAGAGTCCTCTTTGTCCTTCAGTTTAAAAACAGAATAGTTGTGTCAGTTAAAACAAGTGACTGATGAAGCAGACAACCCCAGATCTCCTGGCTTAACACACAGAAGACCATGTGGTCACTCAAGGGCTTCTTCTGGGTTTAGGCTCTTCTGTGTGCTGTGGGCTACTCAGTGCTCTGCTGAAGCTCCCGCAGCCAGCAGGAAGCTGGGCGAGCGAGAATGTGAAGGACCAAGTGCAAGGCCTCGTAAATCAACAATGATGGCCACAGCCTCACTCAATGCACGTCCTCTTGGCCAGAAATCAATCTTAGCAATGAGAAACATCCAGGTGTGGTCCAGGAGGAAAAGGAAGAGAGTCCCCTGACTGTGAAGCCAGCCGTGCTAGGACAGTGTGACCCACTCACTGGTGTGGGGGTGTTGAGAGGATGTGAGGAGATAATGTAGTCACGCAGGTGTTCCCTGGCCACCGGGGTGCTGTTACACCGGGCCAGTCGCTCTGCACAGTGGCATTTTCAATGGACACTCTGGAGCTCGTCACTTGGTGCCAGCAGCATCTCTGCAGTCGTGCCATCCACATGGGCTCTAACTGTGGCCAAACATCTCCTTGGGGGCAAAGTTAACCTCACTAAGAACCACGGACACAGGCTAAGTGCTTACTCCTGTAACTTAGCGTACCCAAGGGCTGGGCTTAGTAAATGCACTGTCGCCATTAGCTGTGAGAACTAGATTTGAAAGTGTTCCTAGGACTACTTGGGGCTTGGAATGACATATATCAATGTTTCCTGTGCTGGAAACATTGACACCAACACCATGTACTCACACAGATTCATCTTTTTATAGATGAGCATTTGATGTAAGAGCAGGAGCCATAAGTGGCAATAATGTAGCTATTTACTCATTTATTACATTTTTTCAAAGCAGTTCGGTATTCCTCTCTGGATGATGATGCCTCTCAGTGCAGTGTAGACATCGCAGTCATATTCGCTCTCTGATCATGTAACTGCCTAGAGAACCAATATTTGATTTCCCCCAAGTCCCTAAATTATTGTTCTAGGATTAATGTGCAGGTAGGAATAGATCATAGCCAGGTAGCAGACGGAGAGACAAGGAGATATATTAATATTTTTTAGAGCATCATAGAAACTGGCTTCATTTTGACAAAATCATACATGCAAGGAAAACACAAATAGCCCAATCAATAAATGGTGAAAGACCTAAACAGACACTTTAATTTTTAAGGATAATAGACAGACTTGCTTCACTGAGTCAGAAAAGAGTGTACATATCATGACTCTTGTTTCAACACGGCACCTCTCCTCAGCTCCAAGTGGTAGGAGGATGTGAGCCGAGTAACTGTTCATGCAAGACTCTCACCCTCAAGTCCAGGACTGAGATCCTAACAGTGGAGGCGGGAAAATCTACCCAGCCTTGAAGGTCCCCAGTTATATACCAAAAGACAGTGAGCCCTTCAAGGCCACCAAAGGCACCCGGAAGCCAGTCAGGGAAGCCCCCACTCCAGGGAAAATCTCCAAGAGCACTCACTCACCACCCAAGACTGTTCTGCAAAGTGAGATCCCTCCTACTCTGAAAGTCTCCTTTCACTTCCTGCCTGAGTCTCTGCCGGAAAACAGGGATGTGCTGCTCTGACTGGAAGGACCTGTCCACAGCTTTGAGAGACTGTGCAGGTGTCCTCGCCTTTAGATGCATCTTACAGAATAAACCATCTCAGAAGTCCAGCAGGGAGAACAGGAAATTCCCTTCAGATCTCAAAGGAGGAAACAGAATATATTTTTAAAAATCCTCAGTGCACAGGATTGTTCCCAGAGGAGAGTTTTGGGATAGTTTTAACTCATCAGCTTTGGTCTCAAAGCTCCAATGCACAAAACAGTATTTTTCAGATGAGGATGCCTCAGGTGTCTCTCCTGATGACAACAGCAGCTCTCAACCTGTCTCTTCTAGGTCAGCAGCTCTCAGATTAAACATCTCTCAGTAACATCTGCTGCACTTCCTCTAAATCCCTGCACAACCTGGGCCCCACAAAAGCCACTTGCAGTATCCTTTGCTGCTGGACTAGAAAGCTACTGATGTTGGCTCCGCAGAGCTGGATCCCGTGAGGGGCGAGGCCCTACAGTGTGGGCAGGTAGTGCTCTTAGAACATGAGTCCTGAGTTTCCTTTAACCAAATTTCAGGACTTATGGTGCTGACTGGCCGCCCATGTGCTTGTGTGGGGACAGGTCAATTGCTGATTTTTATGACTACCTGCCAAGGGCAGTCAGCTCTGCATGGAAAGCCAAGGGTGAGGACCAGGAGGAAAGGTTTTCATGCTCAGGACTCGAGGTGCTGTAGGACCCAGGGGAGGAACCTGTTCTCCTAAGAACCAGACCTGCCACTAGTCTTCACACCTCCCTGTTGGTGGGACTCAGGACTTCTGGGAAGAGTGGGCCCCGTGCTAATGTCCCCTAACTGTATCTCCTGAGTGGACACTCAGACCATGTGCAGCCTTGACTGCCTGCCAGGACCTGAACCTGGGATGAGAGTCCTAGAAAGAGCCTACCCAGGTGGAAGCAACCCAGCCACCCACTTCACCTTCACGTGCCCCCCCCAGCCCCAAGAAAGACTCCATCTCTTCTTTTCCCTGCCCCTCCCTTCCATGTCTGTCTGCCCTTTCTCTCTCATCCAGGGCACTTGGGCTGCTTATATCTCCCTCTCTCTTGCTTTGCAATCAAGGTTTCATTTAAAAATGCTTATTTTTAATTTGTTATTCATATTTTAAGTTTCTTTTTAAATTTTGTTTTTGTGGTTCTGAGTATCAAATCCAGGACCTCAGGTGCTCCAGGCAACCACTGAGCCCCAGCCCTAGCACTAACTTTACTTTTTGATGAATACATTATTTTTATATATATTTAGGAAGTATAATGTGATATTTAATTGGAAAATGATGGACTCAGAATAGTATATTTTTCACCTAAGTTTTTATCATTTCTTTATGGTGACTACATTCAAAGTCTTCTATTTTGAGATTCATATCGTGTCACCCTCCCATACCATAAGCACAGGGTTGCTTACTCCCCTTTAACTCTTGACTAACCCCCTCCTCCTCTTCCACTCTCTTTTCCTTACAATCTCTGAAAATTACTATTCTACTCGAAGCTTCTATGATCCCACTTTTTTAGATTCCACTTTTTTTTAGAGATGAGGTGGTGCTCATCTTTCTGGACCTGCCTTATTTCATTTAATGTAACGTCCTCCAGGTCCATCCATGCTGTCACTTGTGCCACAATTTCATGGTTTTTATGGCTGAGTAGTATTCTATTCTGTGTATGCACCACGTATTCTGTATTCATTTGTCCACTGATGAATAGTAAGAGTCAGGCGATCCCTGTCAATGCACTGATGTCATTCTTCACAGAGCTAGGAAAACAATCCTGGTATGCTTATGGCACCCTACAGAAAACTCCAAATAGCCATAGAAACATTGAGCAAAATGAAAAATGTTGGAGGCATCAAACTACCTGGTTTCAAAATGTACTACAAAACCATACTAATCAAAACAGCATGGCACTACCATAAAAGCAGACCCACAGACCCACAAAACAGAGAAGGGATCCCAGAAATAATTCTACACATTTATAGTCAATTGATATTTTTATAAAGGAGCCAAGAATACAGATATGGTTTAGGTATAAGGCATCCCCCAAAAGCTCATGTGTGAGGCAATGAAAGAAATTTTAGAGATGAAATAATTGGGTTGAAAGAGCCTTAACCAAATCCGTACCTTAATCTACTTAATGGATTAACTGGGTGGTAATGGGCAGAGTATGGGTGGAAGGAGTAGGTCACTTGGGGTGCGCCTTTGGGTATGTATTGTCCCTGGTGAGCACAGCTCTCTCTGCTTCTGAATCCCCAGGCCCTGAGCTGCTTTCCTCTGCATCTTTCTGCCATGACATCCTGATTCACCTCTGTCCCAGAGCCATGGAGGCAACCATCTAGGGACTGAGATCTCTGCAACTGTGAGTGTGAAATAAATTTCCTCCTCTAAAATCGTTCTTGTCAGGTCTTTTGATCACAGTGACGAAAAAGCTGACTATGCACAATGGAGGAAAGTCAGTCCTTAAATAATGGCTCTGTGGAAACTGAATATGCACAAGAAACAAATGAGACCCTCAGCTCCCCCCAGTTACAAAGATCAACTCAAAATGGGCTCAAAGCTTAAGTGCAAAACCCGTGAAACTGACAGAAGAAAACATGGAGAAATATTTAGGACACTGGTCTGGGAACAGGTTTTTTGGATATGACCTTGAAATCCTAGCAAACCATTTGTATATCCATAAGACACTCATTAAAAAAAAAACTATAATAAATAGCAGAAGATCAGTGGAGTAGAGACAAGGGAACAGGAGTAGAGAGAAGGAGGAAAGGGGGAAGGACTGGGGGCTGAATTAGAGCAAATTATAATAATCCATGCTTTGACAATCATGACAAAATGAATCCTAATGTTATATATAACTAAAAAGAACCAATTTAAAAAAGAAAGAAAAAAGAAAAAAAGCAACAAAAGTAAAAATTGGCAAATGGGATTACATCAAACTCAAAAATTTTGACACTACAAAGAAAACAATCAACAGGATGAGAAGACAAGCTACAGAATGGGAAAATATTTAGAAAGTTAATTAGAAACTATACATTTGAGAAGTGGGTAATATTCCAAATATGTAAATGATTCAAATTCAATAACCAAATAAGCCAATTTAAAAATGGACTAAAGGGCTTAATAGACATTTCTCAAAAAAGACAACTGGCTAACAGAACTGTGAAATACTGCTCAAAAATTACTAATCATCAAGGAAGGAAATAAAAATCATGATGAAATGCCACCTCACTCCAACTGAAATGGCTATTATGACAGAGGACAGCATGCTACTGAGGACATGGAGAAAAGGGGACTCTCACCCACGGTTGGTGGGAATGTGTGCTAGTCAGCGATTCCTTGCTGTGGCCAGCACCCCTGCTAAGAACAACCCAGAGAAGGAAAAGTTTATTCTGGGCTCAGTCCAGGTCAGCTGAGTCCACGGCTGTGGGTGGAGGTGAGGAAGAACATCATGGCGGGAGGGTGTAGGGAGAGAGCTGCTGAGCTCAGGGCAGCAGGAAGCAGAGAGGGGGCAAGGAGCCAGAGACAGATGTAATCCCAGTCATGGCTCCAGAGACTTGCTTCTCCAAGGCCCTCCTCGCCTGCCTACAGTTGCCGCCCAGCAGTTCCTTCAGATTATTAATCCATCACGTGGATCAAGGCCCTGGTGAGATCAGAGCTCATCCTCCGAGCCTCCCACCACGGAACACTCCTGCATGATGCATGAGCTTTTCAGGAATGTGACCCAGGTTCTGTTTTTCGGACATCCTGGTGACAGATGTATCTGTGAAAGGCTCTGCACAGACTGTTGTCCTGCTACAAACTTCCTCCAAATCCATTCAGCCATCAGATGCTCCTGGGCAAATAAACACAGGCCTACTATTGGTCCACGCTCTAACAACAAAACAGGATAATCCACATAAGTCAAAAAGTAAACAAATATAAACAAAAAGTAGTAAAACCTCTCAAACCCTGTGATCTGGAATTTTCAACATCCATAATTTTGTAAAATCCAAAATGATATCCTCAAAATATTGCTATTAAAAAGAACTCACTTAAATTAATGATTGAGATGATTATCGCATAAAATTAGCTTCTTCTTTCTTGGCCCAAAAAGATTCTTTTATCAGAAAATGTTGCTTTTTGCATGGGAGAATAACTTGCTATTCAAACATGAAAACTTGTTTATGCATATCCTCATTGTCCTTCACAGGTCATTTATGCATAACAAGAGGAAATTTATGTTACTTAGCTGGATTTGTTAGTGGCGGTTTGGCAGTTAATTATGGTGCAATTGTGTTAGGAGCCAATAGTGGCTGTAATTGGAGGTCAAGTTTAACTGTGGCTTGAAACTAAAATGACATGTCCCAGGGGGCAGTATACCCTGGGACAGGGGTATCTGAATGTCACCTGCTACCTGCTCTTGGCTGTTTTTCCCGCAAGACTTGGATGGTGTCTTGTACACCTAGTTCCATGGAAAGCAAGACAGCTCCACAGAGAGAGGTCAGCCTGAGCACAGAAGCAGACTGTGTCACTCAAAGTCGAGTTTAAAGAAGACTTCATCTGCTGCCAAGAAGACCAAAGCATGCAGATGAGGGGGAGCTGAGGAAGGCAACCCCAGGACCTTTGCAGTTCCATGTCTAAGCCCAGTGGCTGCTCTTTCGTGCTCTGCGGCATCCTGCTTCCACCACAGCCTTCCTGGGTCTTTGCTGAATGAGGTCATCTCTTTCACAGGCAACTATGAAGTGCAAGCTTCACAAGGGTCCAGCACATGCTGAGCTTGTGAACTGACCCATCTGGTCAATTGAAATGAAGCCCAAGGAGTCTAGAACTTGACACGGGTCAGCGTAGAGTGTTATTCTCTGAAAACAGGAGTGCTCGTCGAGATTCTTCTCCTAGGAGCTTGCTCCAGAACACTCTTTACTTAAGAATCTTAGACATAGAAAGATATTTCTAAGGTTGTCTGGTTTTACATATCACCCAATTCAGCAGTACTTTCTATAATGTCTCTAGGGACATTCCACCCACTCTGGGGACTGCCTTGGGTCAGGTCACGCTCTTCTGCTAGGCAGACAGCTCCTGTGAATCCCGAGGAGGGGGAGGTTCGACGTCCCTTGGAAGCTGGGAGGTGAGATCAGGAACTCCCTGCCTGTCTCCTGCCAGCTCAGACTCAGGAAGAGGTGCTGGCCTTGGAATCTGGGAGCAGGGCCCTGAAGACAGCAGAGGGCTCCCACGCAGACCCACCCGCCTCCACTGGGCCTGCGGGCCCCCAGCCACCCTTTTACTCTTCTCCTGGCTTCTGGTGACTACCATTCACTTTGGGTAAAGCAATGTCTGCTAAGGCTGCATAGCCCTGTTGCTGCAGCAGTCAGAGTCCGCCAACCTCTACCTCAGCAGGAGCTCCTCGTGTGTCCCTGTGTCCTGCAGGGAGCTCAGTGCTCAGGGAAGCCCAGCTCAGCCTGCAGGGTTCTGGTTAGGGAATCCTTTCTCGAGGGCTTCCGCCTGTGGTTTAGAGTTTTGCCATTTGCAAATTTAAAGTAAATGTGTGCCTCACTCACCTGCCAACTCCAAGTACATAGAGGTGCCAGAAATCAGATAGTCAGGTATATAGGATGAGTGAGAGAGAAAAGAAACAGAGAAATGATGGAAGGGGAGAAGTAAAGAGAAAGATGATAATCTAAATGGTTCAGGGCTGCCTTCGGTCCACACTGTGAGCAAAGGCACTTGATCAACACAGAGGATGAGTAATCCTGGTGCTCCTCTGTTGTGGCCCCCTGGAGTCGCTGAGAATCATGTCATCCTGAATACCACCCTCATGTAGTCATGTACCAGGGCCCTGAAGTGTCCATCCCTGGCACAGAGAAACTGATGTGACTCCATTTTTGAGAAATCAGCTTCTACTTCAAGGCCTGTCCAAAGGGAGGGGCCATGACCCTTGTCCTTGGAAAAAACCACAGAGCGCTCCTAGGCACATACCCACCCTGCTGAGTTGTTTGTCTGTAAATAACAGGAGAGATCTGCAGAGCCAGGTGTCCCTGACTCAGTTACACTAGGTGAGGACCCATAGCAACCCCCTAGCAACATCTATCTGCATGAGACAGAGAAAATATCTGAAATGCCAGGTGACCCTCCCAGTAGTTTTGGTGATTGATAACATATTAGGAAACCATGTAGTTTAGTGCATACACCTCTCATGGCCTAAACCAATCAGTTCAAACATATCCACCACTTGAACTAACCAATCACTCTTACCCAACTTGTTCCCGCCAATGAATGTAGTAATCAATGTTAAGAGTTGTTGTTTGATTTTCCCGTGGTATGAAATGATTTGCTGTGAGATGTTGTGATGCATAGAGTATCCCTAAAAAACCTATAAATCCTCACTGAACTAAGGGTCAGGACTCACTTCTCTGGACAGCTGCATCAGAAATGGTTGTAAGTCCAGGTTTGAGCTTGCAATAAAGACTCTGTGTGATTGCATCGGATTCGGCTCCTGGAGGTCTATGGGGTCCCACGAATCTGGCATTACAGCACTCCCAGCTCAGCTGGAAAGTCAGCCATCGCTTCCTGCTGTGGAAGGGAATGGGCTGCCATCGACCCCCAGGGGCCCCCCATGTCCTGCAGTTTGGGTGTTTTGGGTAATGTCCGAGGACGCTGTTGGCTCCTGCCGTCAGTTCTGAACAGTGCTTTCCCTGCTGTAGCTGTATGAGCCCTTCCCTTGCTGCCTTCGGGTCTTTGCTCAGGTGACAGCTTATCCTCAGAGTCTGCTGAGGATGAGTTTGAAATAGCAACCCCACAGGCTGCTGGCTGATCACATGGCCCGTCCTGGGACACTGCCTTAACATCTGCCCCTCTTCCTCCCTCTACAAGAGTGTGAGCATTAAGGAGTCTTATCTCTTCTGTGGATGAGGACAGCCCCTGCCCCTGGAGTGCTGGTGGTCACAGAGCAGGTGTGCAGAGAACACCTGTGGAGCACATCAATAGGCAGCTACTGCACAGACTCCACCCAGTGTGGCCTGGGGACCCTCCTTCCTTTCTCTCTCCTGCTTCTAGAGAGGATCCAGTACAGCTGGTATTTCTTCCTGAGAGTCCTGCTACTTTCCCACCCAACCTGCTGGAGAAAACCTTTGACACACACCTAAGAACCTGCAGCTTCTGTGAGGAGCAAGATCTGTACAGGTGGGGGTGGGGCAGCTTGACAAAGGGGTTGCTAAGCAACTGGAAACATCTGTTCCCCTAAGTCACAATGGTTACAGGGATGCCTGGTTGTCTTCAGAGGCAGGGATGCCCCGAGAGAGAGTCCCTGGGTGGTCTTTAGAGGGTTCTGAGGATGGAAATAGATCTCCTGGGTCAAATCCCAGCTCTACCTCTTACTGTGTGATCAGAGCTTCCTGCTCAGTTTCCTTGTCTCCAAAATAGGAATAAGAGGAGCTTCTACCACATGGACGTCAACCTCAGGATTATACTCATCCCATCGATACCTGTTTAGAGACTGCCGTCTCCCAACACTGTTCTGCTTATCAGAGAAATGGAGGAGGAGAAGGGCCACTGCACTCCAGGAGAGGGTGCCACAGAAGCAGGCCCACAGGTTGCCTTCCCCAGGAGAACCAGCACCCCTTCACGTCGCCTCCTCAGTCTTCAAAGATGCAGTTGGCTTAGCAGCGCGGGGACCTCTTTCCAAAGCAACTCTTGCCTGCTTTGTCCAGGAAATTTTGATTGGTTAATTTCCTTTTTTTTTTTAAAGTTAAAAGGCGCTTTTTTTTTTTTTTTTTTTTTTTTTAAA
>NW_026003526.1:522944-625403 GCF_001458135.2 Marmota marmota marmota
TTTTTTTTTTTTTTTGAGAGAGAGAGAGAGAGAGAGAGAGAGAGAGAGAGAGAGAGAGAATTTTTTTAATATTTTTTAGTATTCGGTGGACACAACATCTTTGTTTGTATGTGGTGCTGAGGATCGAACCCGGGCCACACGCATGGCAGGCGAGCACGCTACCGCTTGAGCCACATCTCCAGCCCTAAAAGGCTTTATTGAAATAAATTTTACATATCATAAAATTTGCCCATTTCCAGGGCATAATTCAATGATTTTTAGTAACTGTACTGAGTGGTTGGTGCAACCCTGGTCCTAGATGAATCAGAACATTTCTGTACTTCACTATCTACTGCGCCCATTGGGTTTCCATGGCCCGGACCCTGGCCCAGGTAGATCGAAGACCTACTTTCTGGTGTACACTTTGCCTTTTCTGGACGTTTCATATCTGTCTGGTCACATGAGATGATTCTTCTGAGGCTGGCTTCTTCCATGTGACATAATGCTTTGAGGTCACGCGTTCCGTAGCATGAATCCGTGCTCTTTTAATTTCTGATGACATTCTGCTGCAGGGTCGGCCAGGCTTGCTTATCCACAGTGTGGGGACAGGCAGCTTTACTGCCAGCTTAGTGTGCTGCAAGTGTCGCTGCTGCCCTCGCACTCAGGAGGGCGTCTCTGTGGACCAAGGCTGGCCCCCAGGGGGATCATGAGTTCCAGGCCAGCCTCAGCAACTCAGCAAGGCCTCAAGTGAGGCCCTGTCTCAACATAAAAAGTAAGAAGGGTTGGGGACGTGGCACAGGGGTGAAGTACCTCAGGGGAGGGTGCTGGGTGGACGCAGGGCTGCGAGACACACCCAGGATCAGCTTTCTGGGAGGCAGTTTAACCTGCATTTGCCCCAGCAGCTCCAGGGTCCTCTCCTCTCTGCAGCCTCCCTGCACCCTCTATCATCTCCCTGGTGAGGGTGTCACATGATACCTCATTTGAGTTTTTTCTGCTTTGTGTTAATGACCGACCATGTCTTGCATCCTTTGTCTGAACATTTTGCCATTCATATAATTTATTTAACAAGTTTTTGCCCAATTTTTACAGGTGTGTCTTACTGTTGTGATATGAGTCATTTATAAATCGTAAATCCTTTTTAGGGATATATACTTGCAAATATTTTCTCCCAGTCTCTGGCTTGCTTTTGTTTCATTTTTAGATGATGTAGCTTACGGAACAACAGCTTTGAATTTGATGATGCCATTTGGCACTTCTGGCTATGTGTTTCTGTCCCCTGCCACCCCTGGCCCTCTGCCCCTGGGGTCTTTGTGTTTGGCCTCTGTGATACTAAACTGCAGCTGGTTATTTTCCTGGAGTTAGGGCTTTCCTGGGGAGTGAGCTTCAGGGCGAGTCCAAGTCAACTGATGTCAACGCCTCTGCATGGGCTTTTCCAGCAGGTCAAGCAGTGGCAGGCTCTGGGGATGGAGTGTTTTGAGCAGCTGCCCCCAAGGTCAGAATGCCACCAACCCTGCTTTTCCTCAGGCTCAGCAATTCTTTCCTGAACAAACCCTCTTCAGTCTGTGGGCAACCTTCAATTAACTTCTAGAGCTCCTTGCCAGGATTTCTCATGCTGGTTTGGCAGAGCAGGTTCATGGACTCACTACTCTGACAATACCTATGTTCTTAAGGTTGAACCTGACTCAGTGCTGCCATTAACCTTCCTGAGGGACAAGGAACTTTCTGTCCCCAAAGGGTCTCTAGCACACTCCTAAGTGCACACTGGGTGCCCAGGAGTGTGCTAGAGACCCTTGTGGTCAGACACTAGCAAGTGGCAGGAGTCAGAGCCAGTCCTGGCAGTGTCTCGTTTCTTCTTACTGTTGAGGACAATTCCACCGAGTGGTGGCCTGGCTGGTGTACTCACTAGGGACAAGCACCTGTCCTTCCTCCCTTGACTCATGAATCAGCCTGCCATGGGGCTGGGACGTGGCTCAGGGGTAGAGTGCTTGCCTAGCATGCCCAAGGCCCTGCGCTCCACCCCCAGCACCAAGCCTACCATTGACAGGTCTCTCCTGCACAGCAATAGCCTATTCAGTTTCACATAGTGCAAGATTTTTAGTAAGGGATGCTCTCAGATTTTATTTATTTATTTATTTTTTTGGGAAAAAAACAAAAACAAAAACAAAAAAACCCCACCAAAACACTGCTTATTTCTCTACTGTTTGAAAAGTATTTTCGCTTCAACTTTTGAGTGTTTTCTTTTTCATAAATCATCTCGTGGCTTGCATAGCTTCTGATGCCCCTGCTGCTTTGCTCATTTCTGTCCCTTAGATGTAACATCTCCATTTCCTGTAGTTGCCTTCTGAATTTTCTCTCAGGGGGCTGACAGGATATGTGCGGTGGGGTTTATCTGTGGACATGGCATTCTTTCAATTCCTTGCACCTGGGAGCTGTGACTTTTAAATGTCAGACAGTACCTTCAAACATTTCTTTCTCCTGTCTTGTGCCTCCCTGACTAGGATTTCTTAGCACAGTTTGATATGGTCTCACAATTTTCAAATTCTTCATGAAGTTTTTCCTTTTATCTTCCCGTGTTTCAGTTTTGCTTTAGTAGTATAAATTTTGTTGCTTACTTTTGAGTTTGCTGATTTTTTCAGGCTGCTAGTGACTCTCTCAGAGGATGTTCTCCTGCCCCAATGCCGTCTTTTTCATTCTAACATTATTGGACTGTTTTTACAGTTTTTCTTTGCTGATATATCCCTATCCATTTTGCAGTGTTGCCAGTCTTCTCAAAAAAGATTCTTCAAGATATAAGCCAGGAAATCTAATTCCACTCCTTATGTAAATTCAAGATTTTTTAAAATTTAAACGCAATTTTATTGAGATATCCCTGGCATAAAAACCTGTACTACCTTGTACTCTATGTGTGTACATGCCGCATGTAGCTGGTGTACAAAAAGCTGTTTTGATGCAAGTCATGAAATGTCACAATACACCATCACCACAATGCTTATCATCTGCCTGCACGTGTGTGTAAGAAGATTAAATTAACATTCATCTCCCCAGCAAATTCCCAGTGTGCAGGGTGGTCACATAGCTATGCATTTAGGCCTCTGGACAGGCACCTTACACACCTGAAGCTGCATCCTGTGTTAGCGGCCCCTCCCCCCTGCCCACAAACCTCAGGCCTTGGAGATCTCTGTTCTCTCTGTTTTGCACACTTGACTAGTTTAGATTCCACATACATGGGATCGTGCAGTATTGGCCTTTCTGTCTCCTGCTTGTTTTGCTTACATGATGTGGTCATCGTCCTCTTTGGTGTTTTGTGTCTCTCATGATTCTGTATTGAATATCAGGCACTGTATGGAATGTGGCAGAAGATAAAATGGCAGTCGCTGTTGAGGCCTAGGAAGAGCCCTCCTCTTCATATTGCTGGCTGTGAGTGGGGTTGGGTGGATCTGGTGAAGAACTGGATGGGTTTTGGGTGGTTTTCCCAGAGACCTTCACAGCCCTCAGGTCTCGCAGCCACCCCATCATGGAGCAGAAGACCTGGAGCGCCAGGAGCTTCTCTGTGCACCGCCATCATCTCAGGGTTCCTCAGCCCTCACCCCTGTCTGGGTCCGTGCCCACCCTTCCACATGGCCGGTACTTGTCACTGTTGCCTAGAGCAAAGTGAGCCGTGCTGGTGTGGGCATTTCACATGTTACTGCTCAGGTCTCAGAAGCAGGCCATCCCTGTGCACTTTAGTCCCTGGAAGGAATTGCTCAGCCTTGCTGCCGGCTCATTCCCAGGCACCAACATGGAACTCTTTTCTCATAGATGTCGGGTCTTGGTGCAAACCAAGGACCATTGGCTAGTCCTGCGCCACCAGCAATGACAATGTTCTCCTTCGCATCAGAGCAGTCTCTTGGGCCTGAGTGAATTCTCTGTCCCCCGCTGGACAGCAGATGTATTTCACCTACAGTCCATATGGAATCAAGGGAGCAAATTTATTTAGTCAATAGCCCAAGCTGAGCCATTTTAAAAGGCAGGAGAACATTAATGTGCTGTTTCCCCTGCGCTTCACACATTGCCATTGACGAGAAGAGCTGGAGACATGGGCAATTTAATTCCTGCCTGGTGATGGCAGTTGCTCACCTGCCAGTCTTTGCCTCCACTTGTTGTGGCTCAAAGAGAGACAAGATAGAAGAAACCCTAAGTCTAACCCTAAGAGGCCCCATCCCTCCTTTGGGCCCCAGCCTATTTTCCTCCTGATGTGGATTCCTGAGAGGCCTGTAAGCCTTGGAGCACTGTGAGTCCAGTCACTAATGCCTGCAGGCGCTGCCAGAACAGAGCCAAAGGGGAGATGTTGGAGGAGCCACCATGTGGGTACCTTCCAAACCTTATCGCCTGGATGACATCCACCCAGATATCCCTAAGAGAACCACAGCACCGTGTCAGCCCTGTGCTCCCTGAGGAAGAGAACTGGGCCCACCAGGTGATGCCACCCACACATTTGACATGGTCACTAAGCACAAAGTTTCCCTTAATAGAAGAGCCCAAGGTCCTGAAAGCACTTATTCTCGAGATAGTGTCCACTTTCAGGCTGCCCAAGTGCACATTCCTTATTTCCCAAATAAATCTCTGCTGTGCCTGTTTTGGACACATCCTGGATTTCTTTTCTGTGAGGTATGTCAAGACCCTGCAAGGGCCTCTCTTCTGGGAGACCTCCTGAGACCCCTTGCTAGTGCTAAAAGATGTTCCCAAGGAAGCCACGATGTCTGTTTGCAGCCATTTTAATTTATTTAATTGACAAGCTGTCTCGTTCTCTTATTCGGAAGCTTGCTCTAACTCCATTTCATACCATTGTTCCAACCACTGTGTATTTTTTCAAAAAGAATTAGAGACTGATTTTTTTCTTCCTCCCCTTCTTTTTCTGACCCTTGATTTCCTGACAACTGTATCTTGAGGTTTAGAGTGGCCATTTATTTTCATGACTGTATTGAGTGTAAGTAAGGGGCTACTGGCCTCTTCTACGAAAATGTCAAATCTCTCTTGACCATCGCACTGGCACAGAATGGCACACGGGCACTGAAGGAAGCTGCAGAGCAGACACTTGAAGGGCACACTTCAGGTGGCCATGGAGCAGCAAGGCGGCAGGCCAGCCCCTCAGAACAGTGCCTGGGTGTTCGTGGATTCTGTTAGGAGACTTTTGTTTTCAATAGGGAGATTAGTTTTACAAAGGTGAGAGAAACGTGTATTTAGGGAGTATGCAGGAAGCTCACTTTGGCCTGGCTTAAGACTCAGCTTTAGCTGACATTTGACAGAGCCAGACCTGCTCTTTGTGGTGTGCATCTGTGGTACCCATGGGCTTGAGATGCAACTGGTGGGCACCCTGCAGGTGGCTAGCGGTTAGGCTGGAAGCCCAGGGGCATTTGTGCACTTTTTCCAACTTTAGCAGAATCTGATCCTTCCTTCATTCTGCTTGCCCCTGGAATTCCAAAGACTTCTTATGTCATCTCCTAGTGACATGCAGAATAATGCCCTCCTGCCCCCACCCAGAGGTTTTTATCTCCTGTCCTGTGAGCTGTGAATGCTGTTTCCAGGCCCTGAGGGTTGAGACTGCAGACTAAACCGAGGTTCCTCATCAGCAGACACTGATCCTGCCTTTTTCAGGTGGGCTCAGTGCAGTTGTAGGTGTCTTTCAAGTGGGCTAAAGAGGGGGAAGATGACAAGCAGAGGGCCAGAGGCAGGAGCAAGAAGCCCCAGGCTGTGCTGCTCTAGAGTAAGGAAAGGCCTCATGAGCCAGGAAATTTGGGCTGCTACCTAAACAAGGAAAGATGAGGAAATACGTTCCCCAAACAGCCCAGGGAAAGAGCGGGCTTCAGACAACTTAATATGAGGCCAATGTGACTAACTTTCAGACCCACGACCTCTGGAACTATCCAGAATTACTTGGCCCAGTCATCTCTCTGCCTGGGAAATGTGAATGATGTTAGAGTCTGACCCACAGATGGATGGATTTGAAGGGTCAAGTGAGATACAAGGGGAAAAACTGAACGGAGTTCTTGCCATAAGTAAATGTCAAAGTAGAATGATCTGCCTGAAAGGAAGTAAAGAAATAGTTTATTCTGAGCCAAAAGCAAGTAACCATGACCCAGAACATGATCCGAGTTACCACGGGTTCAAGTCATGACATTTTCCCCCAGGGAAACTTTTGCAGTCTGTGAGAAAAGAAAGTCAATCAAGATAAGTGCTAACAACACTGGAGGGGGGCCAGGTAGGCAGCTAGGGCAAGATGGGGAGAGCTCTTCTCCAGGTTGCAGATGGGAGCAGACAGCACCCCTGGCCTCAGGGCTGGTGGCAGATGGAGGTGTACTAAGCTTAGTGATGCTTGCCAAGAAGTTTATCCAGGCATTTGAAGAGAGGTTATCAGTGCAGATACAGGAGCCACCAGGAATGGCTATCAGGGGCCTGAGATACCCAGATAGCAAGGCCTGAGACAGGACCTTGACCTACAACATCAGGTCTCCCTATAATCACATTGTGCTCAGGAGATTTTAAATTATGGGTCCATCACACCACTGTCTGAAGGGTTTATTTCAATCAGGCCAAGGAAGTCTTCCAGTCATAGCAGCTTGTGAATTTATGGGCTGAAGTTCACATCCAAGAGGAGAGTGCAGACAAGTTTTCTGTGATGCCAGAGAGCTGGGGACAGAGGACTGTTTAGGGCTTGTCTCCTGGGGGCCCAAGAAGCAGGAGCCTCTGGTGGGTCTGTGTATTTGCATAGGAGCAGCACATAGGTGGATGGTTAAAGTCCTTTTCCAACTGTGAGCAAGTTTCCAGAACAAAGACTTTTTTCCTGGCATGACAGAAAGTCGAGCTGAAGGCCCCTCCTCCTCTCCATCACTCCTGGCCACCCCACTCCTGCTCAGTTTATTAAACTCTAGTACCAGAGCAGGGTGTACGTGCGTGTCTCCTGTGATACAGCCAGGAAGTTGTATAGAATGAGGTCTACCTTCTCACTCATTTCTCTTTTTATTTGTACCATTCAGGAATAGTATTTGTCTGCTTCACTTGAAGGAAATTCTTAAATTACCTTCTAGTTATTTAACAATAACAATCAACACAATGATACGATAGCAATTCAGAGAGACTCCTTGGACCTTCTGGGGAGCCTGGGTTCTCTCTCACACCAATACCCTCCAAAGCATCTGTTGAGTGACCTGAATATTCTTAGAAAACATGCACTGACGACCTGTGTGGAGGACACCCTCCCAGCCAAAACGGCAGTGCTCAGGGGCCCGGGGTGCTCAGGCTTCCTTCCCCGAGGTCTGCCTCTTCCCGCCCAGTTCTAGCCCACGTGCGGCGGTGGACTCTGCCAGGCTCTGCTGCTCTCACCCCAGGTAGGTGTGCTCATTGATTACTCTGCTGATCTCTCCTTATCCTAAAAACGGCAGGTCTAGGAGACCAGGACCTTGTCCATCACTGCCACCCCACATGGCACTTAGAACATAATCTATGCATACTCAATTAAGCACCATCAGAGGTGAAGGCATGCATTCCCAACCCCTACAGGATCCATCTGTGAGCATACGGGTGCCAGTGGATGGTGTCATTCATCATGGAAGATTTGGGAGTCAGGTGGAGTTGGATTCCAACACTGGCTCAGCTCTGGCTCTCTAGCAGATCTTCTCTATAAATTCAACCCTTAAAAAACAACTTGGTACCAAGTCTCTTTCTTAAAGCCACTACAGGTTAACCCAGGAAATCCACTGCTACCTCAAAGCCAGTGATGCTTTTCCAAAGGCCACATGAAGTCTCCTTCCAGCCCACAGCAAGCAACTTCAGATGTCCTCTGACAGCACATCCATCAGAAGACACCTGCCTCCCCTCACCTGTCACAGACGGAGCTGGAAACAAGCAGCTTTCCTGGGGCTGGATGGCCTAAAGACGCCAATGCTCGTTATGGGCCCTTGAGCACCTCATTAGTGCCTCGTCCGGCTGATCATGAAGGCTGAGAAAGTGAGTTACTGCAGAAATAAACTGGCAGACACCATTGCCAAGGTGAGCAGGAGTGGGCTTCTCTCACTCCATTAGAATGAAAGAGAGTGTCCCCAGCTAATGAGGGATGATAAGCTTCTGAGACTCTGAAAGCCATGATTTGCTGATAAACACTACGATTGCCAATACATGAACACATGAGCGCTCCTCTTGGTCAGAAAGTCCATGTTCATATATCACATTGTCATCACACTACGGAAGTCAGGATCCTGCTCCTTCTTCTTGTAAAGACAAAGAAGCCATCAATCACCTGCTTCGGAATGCCCAGCTGGGGAAAGACAAGCATTTTGCTGTGAGCTCCTTTGGAACTAGACACTGGGTTCCTGTTTCATAAGAACAAGGCCTGTGCTCTATAAGTGGCACTTCATTAATACCTAGTGGTCAAGAATGTTGGCTCTGGAGCCAGCAAAGCAGGCTGTGTGACGATGTTAGCCTCTTGGTGGCTCTATTCCTTCACTATAAACAGTGTGATATTAGGTCCTTTAATAGCTTGTTAGATGGTTTAATTCAGTCAGTATGGTTATAATAGTGCCTGGCACATAATAAATGCTCAATAAATACTAGTCTATTAAAATCATGAGTTAGATGATAGCTGGGTTAGGAAGAAGCCATAGATACTTCATAATAGCTCCCAAAGCCCCATACACATTGCTCTGTACAGAGAAAGCCATCTCCTATCTACCTACCTACCTACCTTAATGTGAAATCACCTCTATTCACTGAATTCCTAAGACAAGTGTGTGTCTGGTAACCCCATTAACAGGGACCGTCCGATGCCATGCACTCCTCAGCCGCCCAGTTCCATACGCGCTCACCTGCAGCGGCTCAGCCACACCTCCACCTTCTCACACTGCAAAGGCGTTCTCTTTGGACATGCTTCCTGAATTTTACATTCTCTCCTTCTGATTTTACTACATTAGGCTCAACAGCCCAGACTGTTGAATCTTTTTTTTCCAAATTGTGGATTCTTAAAAATGTCTTTCTCTGTCACCCCAAAGGATTACAATCCTGGGCCACACAAAAGATGCGCTTTTCATATTACTGCCATTGACATGGGCATTGTTGAGGCTTTCTCCCTGAGTAATGTGCAAATCTCCACTGCATGCAGCCTCTCCTTATTGTGTGCTGCGCAGGGACATTCAGCCTCTAGAACCCTCCCTGGGAGGGGAACAGTTGCTGCACTTTTGAAGAGCGGACCTTCTGAAGGACACAGAGTCCTGGAGGAGCCCAAGATGGGGCCAGAGAGCTTCAAAGAAGAACACAGCTCCACCCAATGCTCAGGTCATCATGGTATAATGTGCCACCAACGTGGACATTAAAGTGTTGACACTCGGCTCATTAATTATATCCTCTCCGTTGACACTGGCCCCTGGGTCTGCAATCTGGGGTCCTTCAGCAGAGTGTTCACATGCTCAGAACCTGATGGTCTGCGGACCAGGGGGTTTCCCTCTGAGCACCAGGCTGACTGCTGAGAAGAAAACCCCATTTTTATGCAGCGCACAGGGGAAGAGGCAAGAGCTGTTTGTTGTCTTCTGAAGTGAGGCATCTTCCAGGCTCCACAGGAGACGGTGAAGCACACTTGGACCTCAGCTCTTCAGGTTCCTGTCTGTGGATGTGAACAACTAGTGGATCCAAAGTATTTTTTTTTTTTTAGAAAAGCAAAAGCAAATAAATCAAACAAACCAATAGAAACCCATTTCCATACTGAACATAGTTTTTTTTTCCCTTTTTATCCTCATCCCCTAACATATAGCATAACAAGGATCTATACAGCTTCTGCATCTTGTAGGTAGTGTAAGTAATGTAGAAATGATTTAAAATATGTGGGAGGATGCTCACGGATTATGTGCAAACATGACAATGTCTGATATAAGGACAGGAGAATTTGTAGATTTGGGTGTCTGTGGAGGTCCAGAAACCAATTCCCTATGGACACTGAGGGAGGACTATTATGAAAACAAGGTGTATTAGAGATAAATAAATAGATAAATAAAGATGCCCTTCATTTATAATGCAATTATGTCCACAAAATATGGACATAAAAATAACCTAAGTTGAGATGCCCTTGCTACACCTGACTTAGGGATCTCTATAGCTGGTAACACGATGCTCCATGGAGACTGCTGTGGACTCTCATGATTGTGCGGAGCTCTACACAGCTGCCCAGCACTGAGATACTACTGCCAGCCTGGGAAGGACCAAAATTCACAACCTGAAGTACAACTCCTACTGAATGAATATTCCTTTTATACCATCATAAAGTTGAAATATTGAGCCATCCTAAGTTGGGGACTGCCTGGGTATCAACAATTATAAATAGACACATATCTACACATACATATATACACATATATACATATATATATTTATAGATAGATAGATAGATAGATTATGAAAAATTTACTCATGTGATGACTATGGAGAATCTTTAACTGGAGACCTGGGAAGCTGGTGATGTAAATTCCAGTGCAGGGTAAAGGCCTGAGAAGGAGGAGTGCCAACGGCATCAGCCCAAGTCCAAGGGCAAGAGGTGATTGTCAGAGCCCAAGCAGTCAGAGAAAGTCAGTGTGAACTCCTTTCATCTTTCTATTGTAGCCAACCAGGAAGGACTGAGGGTGCTCACCGTATGGGGAGGTCCATCTGCCCTACTCCACGGTTCCAGAGCAGTCTCCATGATCCGCCTCCTCAGCCACACTCACCTGCCCTCAGATGCCACCCAGTCAGTCCACTCAGAGGAGGACGGACCGACGAGGCCACAGTTCTCCAAGACAGATCATTTTGTTACAGAGCAAGGGCCCAACGTGAAGCCATGGCTGCTGAGGCTGTCCTGACCCCAGTTCTGCTGAGCACACTGGGAATGCTTAGCTGTGGCGCTCAGAGCTGTGGGCCTGAGAATTAGGTGGGAGAGGAAAAGGGACAGTCTCAAGGGAGACAGTGTATCCTCTTGGAGATGAAAGGGAAACCTTTTCTTCAGGTTTACTGGGGCCCAGGGAAGTTTCTGGAGAGTCCTGCTCAGGTCCACCTCTTGACTTCTGACTGACAACAGGACTATCTCAGACTTTCAAGTCCCTACTGCACGTGGCCATACCCCACAAGGGAGGATTTGACATGCTGAGGATCCAGGCAACTCTGGGTTACTGTGACCCACACTGACTGGTTCTAATTATTGTATCTGCCTGAATTCTGGAATCTGCTCTATGTAAAGGTCACAAAATATTCACCCCCTTGGGGCAACTTATGTTCCTCTTAATGGCAAGGAGGAGCTTTTCAGGCCTCAATTTCTTTTAGGAATTTTTTTTTTTTTTTTGCCACTGGGGACTGAACCTACTGTTCTGAGTAACAAGTCTAAAATTATTTCACTGAGCCTCATCCCCAGCCCTTTTTATTTTTTATATTGAGACAGGGTCTCACTGAAGTTAATTAGGCCTCACTAAGTTGCTGAGGCTGGTCTTGAAGTTGTGATCCTCCTGCCTCAGCCTCCTGAGTCAATGGGATGAGAGGTACATGCCAAAGCTCCCTCAGGCCTACTTTCTTCTGCAGATAGTATGTTTTTGCTGAGGAATTTAGTGTATCCTATTGACTTAGGATGGGCAGGGCTGCAGGTAAATCGATTTTTTGAAAGGAAGTCCCAGCACAGTAATAAGCCCAGTGTGTAGAACCTTCTCAACCTCAGGATCCCACTGCATCACCAAGGTCACTTCTGACATTAACATAGGAGCTTTAGGGGACACCTCAGGCTAACTCTAAGTTCCCATGGTGCTAAGAACAACTAGTTAACCATGGGTGGACAGGCTTCTGCACCTCTGCAGAGGGCCTCGCATAATCTGGTGGAACCTGGTTCGTTTTCGTGCCCTTCCATTTGTGGAAGGCCAACAGTGATATGGCGACTGCATGGAGACTCCAGGAAGCTGGTGAGTTAGTTCACCTTTGTCCCATGACAAAGTTAAGTCACAACAACCAAGAAACATGTCATGCTCAATTGGGGTTTCCAAGTAAAATTATTCTTCAGTATTGATTGTGAAAGATCATTTTTTTCCTGTACCAAGACAACCTATTGTTTTGAGCCAGGCTGTACAGGCAATGACCAAACAGACTCCATCTTACCCATCTTACCCTGAGACTCTACGTCAGGTAAGACATGCTTCTCCCGTGGGAAGGCCCGCCTCTGTGCCCACCTACAGTGGCTTAGCTCAGCAGGTTTGGTAACACAGAATGGCAATTCTTATACAATGTAAAAGTGTTCTCTCTTTGGTTCCCATTTTTCCTGGACAAGGTATCTTGTTTAGAGATGGATTGCCCCGACATTAGTAACCATTCTGTAACTTGTACTCAACTAGAGACATTTTGGCTCACTCCCTTTTCTGCTTGTGATTTCAGATCTCATGACATTTGTTTATGGTTTTGAATCATAGCAACAGCCACTTATGATTAATGTGGGTTTGGGCTACAATGGGTGTACTCAAATCCCAGGAGGGGGTCGAAGGGTGCAGACTTGCAGCCTGCCCCTTGGCCCACAAGCTGGTGGATCCAGACCACTGGCTGGTGGATTAAGTTTCCGTCTCCTGCTTTAAGATCAACTTGGTGATTTATTGCAATCTCACCTTAATACTATAGCTTAAGCAGCAGTCACCTTCCTAAGTCATCAGCCCTAACGTTAGACTATGGGTAGATCTCTTCTATGGAAGGAGAAACCTTTATGGCTTTTCTGCCTACCTTGAAGTCCTTGAGATGGAAGCAGACTTCAACTCGACCACTGCGCAGAGCAACAGAACTGGGTATATTTTCTTCTAAAGTGAATGACTAGATGGAGCCCAAGGGACTTTTTTAAATGTTGAAGGAGGAGGGCTGTTTCTGAGGACTCCACTCTGCACTGGAAGAGCTCATTTCTGAGTTCTCTGCTACACAAGGAAAAGACCAACCAGTGTGTTAAAAAATAGGCAGAAACACAATGTATCATGAATCAAACAGCGTTGAGAACCTGAGAGGACTGTGGACCGCCTGCTAATGAATTCACACACATGAACCGGGTCAGCCAGAATCAAGAAGCACCAGACGCTCTTATGGCAAGATGGAAATGTGTTAATATTCAAATTAATGTCAAGTGAGGACACGGATACCATTTCAATAAGCTGTCTCTTTTAACATATTAAGAAATCTAAGGAGTCTGATTCTGATTGTTCTAGGGATTTTGCAATTATGGAATTAAGTTAAAGATTGTTGTTAAGTTAAAAAGTTAAAGAAAACTAACAAGAAAGCAGACATGCACATCACCTATGGAAATGGCCCCAGGGTCTGGGGGCATGGCTGTGAACACAGGGTGGGCACTCTCCTCATCAGAAAGGCCTCACAGGAGGCTCCTGCTGCTCCAGATGAAGGGCCAGGGAACTCCCCCAGTGGCCACGATCTTCAGAGAGTCAAGTAGACTTTCCCTTGAGAGTTGACCCCGTTTGAAACCCCCATGTCCTGAAAAGAACAGAAAGGTGCACGGCAGTAGCCTAGCAGCCTTGGGGTTAGCAGGGAGAGGGTCGCTGATGCAGGGGCCACATGGGCTGCGCCCCACCTTGCATTTAAAGATCATCTGTGTGAAGTCCCTGAGTTCACTGCACACGACCAGCGACGGCCCCTGGATGGTGTCCCCCTGTGACCTGGGATGGCCGCAAGGGGCTGCTCTGTCTGGGTGATCATGGGGCGCTCCCGGTTCCGTGCTGCATGTACCCTCACCACGTCTGTGGAGCCCTGTGATCCTCACACGCGCCCCAATCAGCACAATCAGCCTGGGTTTGTTTATTGCTTAACACTTTTCAAAATGGATCCAGAACATTTGTTTTGGAAATGACCATCTGCTCGGCTAAGCTTACAATAGAGTAGAATGTAGCACTGTTTTGGCTCAGACTTAAAAGCACAGACGCACAAACAAACAAAAACAAAATAAAGGAAGGCCAATCACAGAATATAAACATCTCCAACTCAGGATTCCCCACCAGATTCCAGCAATCTCCTCTCCCCCCGCCAGACACAGTCCAAACCAGGGAACTGTAGAAAGTTAACCATCTCAGTCTGTCCTTGCCAAATGTCCCCCAAATTAGTCTCCTAGCATCCAGTCTTTCCCTACATGGCACTTGCAGAATTTGCAATTCTAAATAGAGCATATTTGTTATCATTTTAAACATTTAAAAACATGGGCCTGCAAGCTTCACCAGAACACACATGTGCATTTCTGGTCCCCAGTGACTCCCGGGCCCTGGAATCACATCTGACACTTCAGCAGAAGATCAGAAGGGTGGTGAAGCACATGGCCTTGGGGCCAGATTGGCTGGTGGAGTTGAGGCTCAGCCTGTGTGACAGGGGCTTGATTGGGTGCATTAAACCAGGAACTGCAGCAGCCTCTTCTTCCTCCCACCAGCACAGCAGTGTGGAGGAGGGACAGGCGGGCCTTGGTTCAGTGCCACGGGGCCGGGACAGCAGCTTGCCATCAGCCTGGGGATGGTCTATGGTGAGGTGGCAGCCACTGTGCCCAGTGCTTGTGCCTAGTCACAGGAGGAGGAATGGGGGGGCAGAGGGGTGCAACACGCCCATCCTACTAGTTCCCTCTGCCTAGGATGGCACAGCTTCCCCTAGACTGTTCTCTCCCAAATCCCACTCTGTCTCTTGCACTTCCCTAGGTCTCATGACTCCCAGGTGCAGTGGAGTCTGAGAGGTGGAACCCCTGGGGAGGAGCTGGGCTGGCACAGCTCGTGCACTGTCGGCCAGTGCCCATGTGGCCACCAGCTGCAAGTCGAGCCCTGTAAAGTGTGCTTTTTAGGTCCCTGAGTCTCGATTTCCTCATCTTGGAAATGGGGATCACAATAGCGCCCCTCCTCCAGGGGTGCTCTGGGTCCTGAGGGGCGACTTGGTGCCCATTGTGTTCAGCTTGGCTAGCGCATAGGGAACACACTCAATTTTAGCTACTGTCATTATCACAGGCACTCAGAAAGACTGCTCCAGACCCAGAGTGATGGAAAAGGTTCCAAAGGGCTGGGTGCAGCTGTGCCTGCCAGTGCCTGTTTCTGTGGGGAAGAGCAAGGGCCAGAGCAGCTGGCACACCCAGGGCAGTGCAGACCTCGTTTGACAGGGCATAAACACCCACCGGTCTTCTCTCCCGGCTCTGTGGAACAGGTAGATGTCCAACACATCTGCGTTGACCCAGGGGCCAAGCATGCCCCCCACACCACTTTCCAAATCAGTACGCATTCCCCTTGTCCTCCCATCCCAGCCCTAAAGAAAGAAAATGAAGGTGCTGACAGCACAGATAATGATATTATCTATAATACCTACGACGCTCTGTACCCATGTGCTCACAGCTTTGCCACTCTGAAGACACCATAGATCTGCCTCGAGGTCTGCTGGATATATTTAGATTCATCTCATCATTCTTACAGTGATCCTGAAGAGGTAAATACTATCACTGACTAATTCTACAAACCACCTGTTGATTTTAAATGTTGATTTTAAAGGTGCAATCAATAGCTCCTTGTCAACAGTGAATAGCAATTTTGAAATCAGTGTTTGAAAACAATGACAAGCTAGAAGGGAGAGATACAGGCAGAGGAAGCCCACTTGCCCATGCATCTGCCCACTTCCCCATGCACTCAGTATTGCTCACTGAATGCATCTCCTTCCAGGGTCCCCCCACCCCGGGGCATGCAGGGAGCAAACACAAAAGAAATACAAAAATGGCCTAAACCGATCCATTTCCAGTCTCCCCAGGGAAACGCTGGGTGCAATGCGAATGCTGAGGTGGAGAGGAAGCCATGGAGGTGGAGAGGAAGCAGGAAGGTGAGGCAGAGGAGAATGCCATCACTGTGGTACCCTTACCTCCGTGGGGCAGTGCGCACTTTGTGCACAGGCAACTGAGGTTTAGCGATGGCCTCCTGACCTCAGCCTCAGCCACGCTGTTGGCAGTGACTGCTGAGCTCCTGCCAGGCTGCCCTCTATGTCCTTAGCAGCAGGGTGGTGCTCCTCCATCAGGTGCTGTTCTTCTTCCACTGTCACTTGTGTGTGCAAGCTAGGTGGGACAGCCCCTGCCATTGACACAGACATGGTGCATGACCACAGGCTGCTGGATCCTAAATCAGGGGTTCTACTCTCTTGACCAAGTGGCAGGTTCTGGTGTGATCATGTGACCCAAGACACACCAGCTATGTTGAATCCCAGAACTTTGGCTGGAATTGTTTGAGAAAAGACATATAAAATTATCTCCCCACTGGGCTTTCTAAACTAAGGGCACAGGTTGAGAGATGCTAGGAACATTTCCAGGCAAAGAACTTCCTGGGAGTGAATTCCAAGCGAGGAAAAGCAGGCTTAAGAGGAGGAGAGAGTCACTCCCTGTGAACACCCAAGTTGATGGATCACACTGTACCTGAACCTGCTGCCCTAGGCATGTTAGCTTCAGGAGTTGCTTTGTTTAAATCAGCCTGAAATGAGGTTTCTGTCATTTGCAACTTAAAGTACCTTGACTAGTAAGTTCTATGCAAAAAGCACTCGCACTGAGCTTTACAGAACAGAAAAATACAAATATTAGGTTTTGCCCCCTAGAAGTTTCCAGTCAATATAGAAAAGCTGCATTAATTATCACAAACTCCAAGTTTCAAGTTCATGTTTTTCAGGGCATCTGGTAAAATACTCGGAAGAGAATTGCCTTACTAACAGAGGATAATTATCCTTAGACGTAGAGCTGCCTTTGCCCAAAAAATGTATAAGACAAGATCCAAAATGGTCAACTTTTCCCCTTGTAACTTAACCTTGCCCCAGAACAAATCATAAGACTATTTATAGGAATCCAAAAATATCTAACACAAGGTGAATCTACAATGTTCTACATCCAATTAAAAATTACCAGACGTGTGAAAAAGAAAGGAATTACCACCCCCCCCCAAAGAGGAGAAAACTCAGTCACTAGCAATCAACTGAGAATTGACACAGATGTAGGCAACAGGACACCATGACATCAAACTTCTAGGAATGAAAACTAAAAAAAGCATGTGGGATTAGCAGCTGATTAGACAAGATAAAAGAAAATATGAGTGAACGCAGATATGTCAAACTAGAACAGAAGGGAGCCGGGACTTATAGGTATTGGCAAGGCAGAGGAGGAGGAGGAGGGAGCACGTGGGCACCACAGCCCACTTTGCACACCCCGGTACACGTGCAATTGCATGTCTAGAAGAAGAGAGGGAGACAGAGAGAAGGCAAAAACTTGGAAAAGTAAAGCTTAGAGTTGTTTCTCTCCTGCTGTAGGCGCCCCACTCGCACAGGCCCTGCTGTCCTCTCAAGGGGGCTGCAACATTAAGGGGTGATTCTGAGCACTTACCCCCAATCACTCCCATGGAGAAAGCCATGAGAGCATTTCAGAGAACCTCTGCTTAATTTCGCCTGCAACCCCCACCTCCCCGATAAAGTGTTCTCTTGTCATCTGGAAGAATCTCCTTATCCAGTCCAGGCTGAATTAAAATTTAATGTAACATCGAGTGGCCACAGAGCTAGCAAGCAAAGCACTGCTGTTTAATTACAACTCAACCCGGATCAACCAGCACAGCTGAGGTAAATACTCTGGAGGAAATCTGTAAGATGGTTAGAATCCAAGGCAGCAATGAGTACTCTGGAATATGAATTAACCTTCCTGTACGGTTGTCATGAAGCTCTGGAGACCTTACTGACAATGAGATCCTTGGCGAGCAGTTCAGACTGGTTCTCAGTAGCAAGAAAAACTAGTGACTTAGGAATGAGGCAAAAGACCTGAGTAGACATATCTCTAAGGAAGACATGGGAAGATGTTCAGTGTCCTTAATGATGAAGAAAATGCACAGCAAAACCAGAAAGGGATATTTTATATATATGTAAATATAAAGGGCTGGGTACCATCACACACGCCTGTAATCCCAGCGGCTGGGGAGGCTGAGATAGGAGGATTGAGTTCAAAGCGAGCCTCAGCAATGGCAAGGTGCTTAGCAACTCAGTGAGACCCTGTTTCTGAATATAATACAAAATAGAGCTGGATATGTGGCTCAGTGGTCCAGTGCCCCTGTGTTCAATCCCTGGGTAAAAAAAAAAATCAAATAAAGAAACAAATAATAAAAATATAAAGGGTTTTCTAGGCTACGAGGGCACAGGATGGGAGGCGCTAGGGGCCTTTGCAGGTTTATATATGGCGTTGCAATTTTGTAAAGCTGTGGAGAAAATGGAACCCTTGCCCACTGTCGGTAGACTACAGGATGGTGAGCCGCTGCAGGAGACAGCACAGGAGCTCTCCTGAGAACTCAAGAGAGCCAGCAAATGAGCCAACAATGTCACTTATGGGTTATTTCTCCCAATGAACTGAGATGAGGATGCAAAGAGATGGCTACGCTTCCAGGTTCCTTGCTGTCCACTGTAGTCAAAAGACGGAGACAACCCGGTATCCGTTGCAGATGAATGATAAAGCAAATGTGGTACATGCATACCATACAGTACTAAGCCAGTCAAAAAAGGGAATGCACAACAGGGGGATAAACCTCAAGGACATCATACTATCAGTCTAGTTGGAGACATGCAGATCCTGCACAACTCCACTAATGTGAGCTGAGTAAAGCAGCAGTTGTGGAAACAGAGGCTGGAAGCTGGCTACCAGGGCCCGAGGGGGAAGAGGGGGCTTCAGAATCGGGCGGTGGAAAGTTTCAGCCAAGCAAGGGAAGAAAGCTCTGGAACCTGTGATAAAATGTGGACAGATAAAAAGTGTAGCAGTCTGACTGTCCACCCCCGTGGCTGTGCCGGCTGAAGCCCAGGCAACCGGGGCAGAGCCGCTGGGCCTCACAGGAGCTGCTGGCCTCAGCCCCACTCCTGCTCCCACCCCTCCAGGCAGTACTCATCAGGCCCCACTCCAGGCCATCTCTCCTTTGCCCCCACAGGTGATAGGCTTCCTCAGGGATGGGCCCATGCCAGGGGCTCACACAACAGCTCATGTGGCTGCCTCTGCAGCACTGAGAGCTCCCCGTGTGCACGGGAGAGTATGATTTAATTTGGATTTCTAAAAGAGGCCTCAATCAGTAGGGTGTGTGAGGTAATTAGCAAGCTCCACACTATCGGGAGCTCCCCTCAGTTGACCTGGGTGATATTGCCAAGTGTGGGTGTGTTTAGGGGACAAGGAACGGGGACACCAGCGGGGGAAAGAGACAGTTTGGAGGCCTCCCTGGGTCCTTTGAACTGGGCCTGCAATGATCCACCCCAAGCCCCAGGAACTAGAGCTCCCCTCAGCAGGACTTCTTTGGGGTAAAATTTCCATAGAAGTGTGAACATAATTAAAACAGGGTTAATTTATTTATGGATCAATATGACAGAAAAAAGAGATGATGCTTTTCTGGTTTCCCCCTACCTACTTGTGTGACTACTCATGTCAGAGAAGGCTGGGGAGGCTCAGCAAGGCTCAGGAAGAGCCTCTGATGGTGTTGTCCTTTCTCTGGCTCCTGCCTCATGTTGCATCTTGCAAAGGAGGCACCATGAGGTCTTAGGAAGGGCTCAAAAGATTCATCCACTGATAAGCCCAGCCATTCAGCTTAAAAATGAGCTAGGTGCTTTGTTCAGTTATTATAACAACTTAGCAAGTAATAACTCTGCATCCCGACACGCGTGGAGCATTTCAGGACCCACAAATGAAACTGGTGGCTTCAAAGGTGTTTCCTTCACAATGTGAGACATTCAACTCTCTTGTTCTATCACCATCGTCCACACAGGTGGACTGTCCTCCTTGCTCATAAAGCAAGGCGAGAAGGGCCAGCCCTTACTCAGCTTGGCAGGAAAACACAGAACAAATTTCATGGCCCCAGCTTTATTAAGAACAGCCTCAACCTCACCCACCCTTTAATAAAGATGTCACTAGTTTGGGGAAACAGTTTGCTTTCCTGTTTTATGATGATTTCCTGCACTGCAGGGCGTCCCCATCCTCTGTGCCTCCTGATCTCCAATGGCATTCACTCTCAGGTCACTTGTTTTTACTTTTTAAAGTTTTCATTGACAAATAATAATTGTAGATGTTCGTGGAACAGAATGAAACATGCGGATGTGGGTTGACACTGTTGTGTGATAAACAGTGAAGCAATGCAGCCATCAGCCCACATGCTCATCAGTTTTGGGAAATCATTTAAAATTTACTCTTAGCAATTCCAAAACATGCAGTCCTCTGAGGCTGCACAGCAGTCTCAAAAATGTCTCTCCTCTGCCTAGTTGAAATTCTGTAACTCTGTTCAGGACACTCTTAAGGGGTCAACTTTGCTCTCTAAAGACCTGTCCCAGTGATGGGGCCCGCCTGGCATTTCGGGCAGAGTGACCCTCTTTTCTCACAGGCTGCTGGTCAGCGCCCTGCTTGGATGCATGCCACCTGTGGGACTCAGGCAGGAAAAGAATGTCCAATTGGAGTCCCTTTCTGATGACACCTCTCAGCACCATATCCAGAGGATTACTAGATGGCATTTAATAACAGCAATATTAACTTTGCTGAACTCCAGGGAGAAGGAAAACAAGAATATCTGTGGTTAAATGGCAGTAGGTCAGCAAATTCCGTTTGGCAAATTCTTGCCCATTAATTCAGTTTAAAATACATATTACGGGGTTTTATTTTTTCCCTAATGTGAGAATTGAAGCTCACAGACATAAACTCTAGATTCTATTTGCAGGGGAGACTTAGAGGCAGTGGGGGCATATGGGTGCAGCTCACCTGCTGTGAGGCAGGAAGGAAAGATGCCCGGCCCTGGGGCACTTCACCTGCAGGAGCTGTTTCCTGTGCTGAGGAGACCAAGTGAGGACTCCAGAAGAGAGACCAAGGAGTTGTTCCCACTCCTCAGGCACTCACAAGGTCCAATCTACACATTCATTTGTCACGATAGAAGCTGGAACTAGATTTTAAAGGTCATAAACCACAAAGACAGCAAGAAAGCAGGGTGTCATTATTTCAGCATAGGGAGACTGTCCACACCCAGATGAACACGGCCACGCCACATAAACCTGTCTGTCTGAGTCCTTCAGCCTGAAGACTTGCCCACCGCTGACCAGCCCCGCAGGTTCAGTGTGGGACCAACCCAAAACAATTGGTCCCTGGGATTTTCCCAGCCCTTGGATCGGTTCAAGAATGGCATGAGACACAAGTGACCCCATCAGGATGAGTGTCCCAACCCCTGCTACTCAAACATCCTCTCCTACTTACAAGCCTCCCAGGGACCCCACCTCCCTGTGTCTCTGATTCTACCATAGAGCCCACGGCTACATTTCATATGTGACAATGCCAAAAATCAGAGCTGCTGAGTCTCATGCCTAAGGACAGAGAGCCAGGGAGTGTCAGGGCTGGAATCACCGGGAGCTTCCTCCTGGCTCTGCACCATCAATGACTCTAAGTGTCAAAGGAACTGAACGCATCAACCTCTTGTCCAATTTGCAGGAGATGCAGGGAAACCTTCAATAAGCACTGGCAGCAGTTCAGCTCTGCCTAATTTACATGGGAGCTTCATTTAGAAACTCAGTTTCATTTTCAGGCAGGAACACTTCCCTTGGTTTGCTGTAGCTTCAAACCAGCCACTTCCAAGCACCAGCAGCTATAGCTCTTTTGACGTAAGTGTGCTGCTGCCCACCTCCCAGGTCCTGTAAGAATCTGCCTCCTTCTCCCAATATAGCACACCTCCCACCTATGGGAGCCATAAAAACCCTGGGAGGCAGGCAGGGAAGGGGTACTGTCATTTAACAGATGAAGACACCAAGGTTCAAAGAGGTCCCCTGGCTTAGACAAAGTCACATAGCACATTAAGGGTGATCCCAGCAAAGTCCTGAGCACCCGAGTCACCCACTGTCTCTTCTTCCCTGAGCACTCACCCTCTCCTGCAATAAAGGACCTCCTACAAACACACGTGCCTTTCTGTCCTATCGTTCTTCTCACCAAACACCCTCTCACTTGCTAATCCTTGTATCTGCTCAGGATGCACCCACATGTCCTCACCCATCACAGCTGCCATGGTGGGGCACAGCTGGGCAGGACTTCCTTGCACAGTATCTAAAATATCAACTTCAGAGCCTCAAGGAGGTGCCCTGTCCTCCTGCCCCCATGGTCCAGCACCTGAGTTTCTAAGCTGACACCTTCTCTGGGGGTGGGCACACCCAGGGCTTCGGAATGTTTGTGGTCCTGATTATCAGCAGAGACCTGCCTGTGCCCCTGGTGCCAGCCAGGGTGGATGGGAAGTGGAAACATCTCAGCTTTTTATAAGAATGGTGTGTATTTGCAGCTGGAATGTGACCTCACCCAGTGATCCAGCCCCAGTGTGCCTGCTGCAGGCCTAGCCAGTGACAGCCACGCTCACAGGCACACCTCCTGCACACTGCATTCCCTGCGGGGCCACAAATTTTTCCACAAGAAATGGAAGGAATCCTTGAGCTCTCCACAGAGCCGCTGCCTGGAAGCTCCTTTTGCTGCGTGAACACAGGTTCATGGCCACAGCCCACAGGATGGGCCACGATCTGCCCCTGCCCACCTTACTGCCTGCACACTGCTCTCCTGCCTGGGCCTGAGCCATGTGGGCCTGCCCCCGTCCCCACCCCAGGAATGTGAGCACCGCAGGACGTCTGCCCTGGCTGTGTGCACAGCCTGAACACTCTCCAGATTGCAGGTTATGGTTTGGCTGGATTTTTCTCATTTGGGTTTTGATTTACTCAACTTTCAGAGGGGTTATGCCTGACCACTTAACTAACCAACCTCACGTGGCAAGCCATTATTCTCTCTTTTTCATCAGATTGTTTATCACTGTGTGAAATATTTTGTTTATGTGGTGCCTTACTCACTTTCTACAGCCTTCTCTAGAGCAGGCACAAGAGGGTACAAACCTCTCTTGCTTAACTGTTGTGTCCTCTTCTCTTATAGCAGTGCTTAGCTGAGACCAGCACTTGAAACCTGAAAGACAGATGCTTGCATGGAGGGATGAATGGATGGGAAGATGGATGGGTGGATGGATGAATGGATGGGTAGATGGATGGGTGGATGGATGGGTGGGCAGATGGATGGGTGGATGGAGGGATGGATGGGTAGATGGATGGGTGGATGGATGGGTGGATGAATAGATGGGTAGATGGATGACTGGATGGATGGATTGATGATGGGTGGGTGGATGGATGGATGGGTAAATGGATGGATGGGTGGATGGGTGGGTGGATAGGTGGATGGATGGATGGGTGGATGGGTAGATGGATGGGTGGATGGGTGGGTGAATGGATGGATGGGTGGATAGATGAGTGGCTGAACAGATAGGTGGATGAATGGATACAGAGATGAATAGGTTGATGAGTGAATGAATTTTCTAGTGGATAAATCAGTGGATGAAGTAATTAATGGATTGCTTATTTTCTGCCTATAATACCTTGATCTTTAGGCCAGGTTTTTCTAATAACAAAGTCCTTTGGACATAATGATGCTTTTCTAACGATTCATTTTTTGTAAGGATAACTAAAGCTTTCTTCCTTCTTTCAATCTCCCTGAAAGGTGGAATGGATTTATATGCTACTAAAATAAGTGAGTGGGTAAATAACTAAATGAATTTGAAAATTAAAAGAACAGCACAACCCTTCTGACAGTTTCCCAGGCACTGTGTTGAATGAACGGCTTCCATCTGTGTTGTGAATGTCACACCCTGGCTGTTGAGTGGTATTTGCATTTTCCTTTCCCCATGTCACAAACGTCTGCCTCCCCAAGTCTCTCACAATTGGCCATGAGATCTCAGTGGCTTCTGTAGACCAGAATCCCCCACCTGCCAATCCCCATTCTCACCCAGGCCAGACTCAAAGGGCTTGATGACATCCCCCTGTAAAACCTTCCTCTTAAATCTTGTTTATCTTCCGAATGATTGATCTGCCTCAGGCCAGACTGTCTAGTTCTGTCCACATCACAGACTTTATACAGAAAACATGGATTTTTAAGCTCCGGGTTCACCTGTTACCTCTCTTGAGGGGAAGGAGAGATCAAAAGGCATGCCTCAGGTCACCTGAAAGATCCAAGAATCTCTGACAGCTTCTGATGCCAACTCCAGAGACGAGAAAAACAGGTGGGCAGGCACAGGAGGGTCAGGGGATGTGTGTCCATGTATATGTGTCTGTGAGAAAGAGAGAGTATACAGACACAGGTAGGCAGGTGCAGGAGGGTAGGGGGACGCATGTCCATGTGTACGTGTCTGTGAGAAACAGACTGCAGACAGTACATGCAATCATCTGTCCCAGGAAAGAAAACCCCTCCCCAAACTGCTCACAAAGAAGAGGAAGAAGAGATCACTGGACACTGGTCACAGGCAGTCTCAATCATCTGATAACTGTCCAGTCTGTGAATCAACCCTGGTCACCTCACAAGCCAGAGTCCCGGGCTGGCACAAGACTGCAGGACACCTATACCAGGGCCTGCTGTCAATGACCTGTCTGGATTCTCAGTGTCTGCCTGGTCCTAGTCTCTTTGATCCCCTCCGAGGACCTGCCCCATGGCATTCCTGTTAGAGATCACAAAGCTAGAGGAGGGAACATGCCCTGTCCCCTGCCTCCTGATGGGCATGCCACCCTAAACTTTATCAGGGTGCATCTCAAGAGCCTTGTCACAACCTGGGGCAGCAGGGAGAGCGCAATCACAATGTCCTCTCGACTTGGCCACAATGCTGCATCACTGGTTTCAGCCACAGATTCAAAAGTCTGAGAAGCTGGAAATCAGCTCAGATGCCCAACAAGCAGCTTGTGAAGCCAGAGGACTTCCCACCACTCACCTCTCCCTGCCTCAGAGGCCTCCCACAGCACTCAGCCCCTCCACCCATGTACACATGGAACTCTCCTTCACCTCCTGTGGCCCATGGTGACCAGGTGTGTCCGTGGTTATCTGGTCTCCCTGTCCCTGGGGAGTTCAGGGACTGAGTGCTTCGTTGCTTTGTTCTCCTTGTCTCCAGAGAGCCCCGCAGAGTTGCTGGCACCCAGCAGGCCTTCAGCAGACGGGTGCTGTTACTGCATGAATTGCTACTCTGGGCCAATCCAGAGAAGGTTCCACCCCCAGTTCAGTGCCAGTGTGGACAGCGACAGCTCTTCTATGCACATGAGAAAAGGGACCCTTTCTAGAGATGCCTCTGTCTGACTGAAAGTTGTCATAAACTGCTGATCCAGCTGAACAGGACACTGGACTGCCATCTGCTGTAACTGTAAACTACTGACATCTCAAACTACAGGCTCCGTGATGTGAAGGGGCCATTCAGATGTGGTTCCTTGTGCTACACCCAAATCCCCAAGTATGCCCAGCAGCCCAGCAGGTCCAGACACACGCAGAGCTGCAGCTCACTTGGTGGGAGAGAGGCTGACACCTCTGGCTGGAGTCTGGACCCCGTGGTCTTGAGCTGCCTTCCTACTGAGCCTGGTTTACTCCAGCAAAATCCTCCTTCTGCCCAGGGAGCTATCCATGGGCAGACTCTGGCCTCTGTCCAGTGCTAAGGTTACGGTCATTATTTTCCTTCTTTGTATCTGGGAAGAAATTTATATAGACTATTCTGTCACACGGTATTTTAAATGAGCTTGTTGTTAGTCAGCTTTTTGGCCTCTGTGATCACAATACCTAACAAGAACAATTTGCAGAAGGAAACGTTTATTTTTGGCTCATGGTTACAGACGTCTCAGTCCATAGTTGGCTGACTCCATGGCTCTAGGTCTGAGATGAGGCAGAACATCATGGCGGAAAGGTGTGGTGGAAAGAGCTGCTCAGTTCATGGTGGCCAAGAAGGCAAGAGAGAGGCAGGCATCGGGGTCAAAACAAGGACACCCTAGTGACCTACTTCCTCTCCTCACACCTGACCTGCTCCCCCGTTACTACCCAGTGCACTAGTCCTTTCAAATGATTAATTCTTCAAGTGAATTCATCCGCTGATTAGGCTACTGCTCTCACAATCAGTCCACCTCTGAACATTCCTACGTCGTCTCACACAAGGCTTTCTGGGGACACCTCATATCCAAACCCTAACTCTTGGGTATTCATACATACTGTAAAGGGACAAGAACTGTTATGGAGACTCTGGGGAAAAGAAGTCAGGTTGCTGATGACAAAGACAAGGCACGGAGTGGCATTCAAGGAAAGGTGTGGAATTGGAGGCCATAGACATGGGCTTGCTTCCTGTCTCCATCATCTGCCTAGAGCTCCCTCCAAGCCACAGGGGAGCAAAGTGAAGATCATGCACCAAATAATGCTGTGAGCTGCCAGGGCATGTTCTGGGGTCCATGGGACACTCATCTGGGGACTCCAACACCACCGCTGAGTCCAAGGACACACGCAGACCCCAAATCATTCTCTAGATGCTGGTGGCCCAGGATTCTGCATTCCAAGCCAGAACACCCGCCTTGGTGCTGCAGTTCAACGATGCTAAAAGCTAAAAACCACCACCCTGAACTAGCAGTTTCCAGGGTCGGTTCTCCTTGTGAGCCTCTAATACTTGACAGACTATAAAGAAAGATCCCTTTTACTCATTAAAAATGGAGTCCACTAAAGGCCTGGGTGATTTGTATATTTCAAGCAGTTTAAATAAGAGTTGGATGTGAGAGAATGGAAGCCATTTGGGGATGCCTAAGTATGTGGTCCTGAAGTGCTCTGGGAAGTCCAAGCTCTGTCCCTGGTGTCCGCCCAGCCTGCTGCAACATGACATATGCATTCGCTGCCACTTCCTTTTCTGTCTGCGCTTCCTCTGTGGATGAAGGAGCCCTGCTCTGTTTGAAAGGGTTTGCTAAGTGGAGATGGAAATCCAGTTCGGGGACCTGCTTCTGTGGTTAGAAGACTCTGAGCAGCCTCACTCCCGCGTCCTGGAGCCCGGAGGCAGGCGCAGGAGCACTCTCCTCCTCAGCAAGGGAGACTAGCCTCCAGGTTCCGGCAGCTGTTTCAACAGACTGCTGGCTGTCACAAGGAGTGCTTTTTGTTAAGATACACAATGACAAACAATATGTCACAACAGCTGCCAAAAGTCTGAGACGAGACTTTCCATATGGAGCAGGAACAGCTTCTTCCTAGGGTCTTCCCAGGGCCACATGCATCCTGCATGCTGGAAAGGGGAACCCGGTAGCAGGGTGCCTTGTTCCTAATGCACGGGGCATCCCAGCCTGCAGACACCATCCTGCCAACCAGGGTGCTGAGACCTGAGCCGGCACACCGGGGCTCACCTGGAGAGAGGTCTACACAGAAGCCCCTGTTGGAACTTCTGCTGCCTCCTGCTAGGACCAGCAGCCCCAGCTCACCAGCATGATTACTGAAGCCACACCCGGGTCTCCAGCCACTCTCCCGCCACCTGCTCGGTTGCTGATTTATTTATTTTTAACAGGAATCAGAGCATCCTTCTCCTTTGCCTGGGAGTCTTCAGTTAAATGAGCCAGATGCAGAAAAGCAAAATATTACATGATCTCTCTTACATGTGGAGTCTATGAACAGCTAGCTGAAATGGATTCAGGGGAGGGGGAGGGGAGGAGGTGGCAAAGGCACAGCAGGTGTGTCTACATAGAATGGGTGCATCTACAGGTCCAGGGCACTGCACAGTGACAGTAGTTAGCAGTTCTGTGGTGCAGAGTGGAGATTTTCAGGGTCAGTTGACTTGAGGTGCCCCTCCCAAGAAAACAGTAAAATGGTAAGGATGTGTTGTATGCATATTTTAGTTTGTTTGATGGTAGTGATATTTCGTTATGTTTATCAAAACATTATCTATTTCAAATGCATACAATTATAAAAAAAACTTGAGTACCTTCTCACTGATCCTAAAGGAGCATCCTGAGCCCTCTCAGCACCCTGAGGAACCTGCATGTTTGAGCTCCCACCTTCCTAACTTACGTGACTCTGTCTTGAGCTCTGGTCAGCATCCTCAATCCTGGCAAGCACCCAGCCTTTCCTGTCTCTAGGGTCTCCACACCTGTTCCCATTGCTGTGAGCTCTTCCTCCTCACAGAATATTTCCATCTCCTGGGCCTTCAATTTCCCATAAATTTCAGGGAGGAAGGTTCATGCTACAGGGTGAAGCCATAAGGAGGAGTGAAATCAAGTCCTCTGGACCAATGAGAATATTTAACACAGAAGGGAGAGTGATGTCAGGCATGGTCACATGGACATCTGGGTTTGTAGATATGACATGTGGCATACAGAGCTCACCTGGAAGTACACAGTGAGCTGGCTGCAAGCATGCTGAGGGACCAAGTCACACCCCATCCTCACCTGTCCCCCTGCAGGGACTTCCCAGAAAAGTGCTCATCTCCTCCAGCGAAGCCATCAGATTTGGAAGATTCACAGATTTTTTCAGGCAGTTTTTCCTCTGTCCCTCATATATTCTTCCCTCGTTGAACAGAAAATAAACCCTAGGAAAAGGTTCTCTGTAAACCCAAACCACAGAGAATCACCTCTACTGGACATCCCTGTCAACTCCCCAGAGAAGCCCCACTCCTAGGGTTTGGCCGGATTTGCTGGCTGCATTCTCTCAGTGAAGAAGTCCTACATCAGCAGGAATGGGGACGGGCACTCTTACCTCCAGAGTGGCTATTTTCTTCAACAGTAAAACCAGCATTTATACATGCCAGCTGTGCCCACTCGGAACGTGAAGTGAAGGGGTTGGGGACAGAGCTCAGAGGAGAGTGCTCCCCTGGCACGCGCAAGACACTGGGTCCAATTCCCAGTACCAAAAAAAAAAAAAAAAAAAGAAAGAAAAGAAAAATGAAATTAGGAGAGTAATTCCATTTAGAATGGCAACAAGACATAGGCATCAATTTAACAAAAGATGTGCAAAATTTTATACTGAAAACTAGAAAACATTGTTGAAAGAAATGAAAATGTAAATAAATGGAAAGGCCCATGCTCATGTATAGAAGACTTGATGTTGTGAGAGACAACAATCCTTAAAAAAATAATCTATATATTTAATGTAATCCTTATTAAAATTCCAGCTGAATTTGTTACAGAGATTGGCAAGTCTATCAAGACTCCTCTAGAAACTTCTAAAACAATCACCATGTGACACCTCTCTCACAGTCAGCTTTATGCTGAGCAGTATTAAAAGGTGACCAGATCTTTTCTCAGGAAGAAATGATACAGGGTTTCCATCTAGAGTGCCCTTTCCCTCTGAGGAGATGAGGTCTTGGCAGAAAGATCCTTGCTCACCACAGGAGATGTGTGCCCTTGGGCAGGGCACCACACACTTCCCGTTACTGCCACACAGCCTTCCTGTTTCTCTCAATTGCTCAGAGTACGTACAAGTCATATCTCCACATAGGACTGGAGGGTGGATAGGAGCCCGCCCTGTAACAGTGACCAGGACACCACCACCATCACCACAGTGCTCCCCAGACTCCAGGAGGTTTACTTCTCACAGCTCTAGAGCCTGCAAGCCCAGACCAGGGTGCTAGCAGCCTCTGTCTCTGGTGTGTGGGCTGCCCCCTTGCTGTGTCTCAGCCGGCAGCCCCTGTGCACACATCTGGTGGCCCTCTGTGTCTCCCCACTTCCTCTGTAAAAGGATGCAAGCAGGACTGTGTTGCAGCCCACCGTAATGACCTCACCTTAAATAACACAGACACCTATTTCCAAATACAGTGGCATTCTGAGGTGTGTGAGTTAGGACTTCAGCCCTGGAAAAGAAAGAAGTGCCACCTCCAGAAAGAAGTGGCCTCCTTGTGGCTCGCCAGGAGAGTTTACCCTCAGTATGCTGACGCATGGCAGTAGCTCAGTCATCCATTCCACACGGCAGTCCACGCTGAGACACAGCAGTCCATGCTGGGATGTGCTGAATGAGCCTCCCTCACTCTATCAGTGCTTCTCGTGGGTGGCCTGGAGCATTTGCACTTGAACCAAGAACAAAATGATGGATTAGCTAGCGAGCAGCAAACTAGCACAGTGTGTGGCTAGATCTGGTGGCCAAAATGCACAAGACCTCAAGTAGAGCAGTAGCAGTTCTATGGTGGTGACAGAAGAGGGGCCATATCATCCTGAGCTCTTAGGTGACTTAACATGGTGGTCATCAGGGACAGACAGCAGGATACAGGACCAACGAGATGGTCCAACATCATGGAGGTAGCTCATGGGGCCACTTCAGAGGGCTGGCTGCAGAGGTCAGGCAGCCTCAGACCTGCTTCCTATAGAGAAGAGAGGAAGCAGAGGTTGGAAAGCAGGGCCAAGCACGGAAACAGCCTTGTGCGCATTCAGAAGTATTTATTAAGTATCTCTGATGTGCCAAGTCCTGGAAATGTAACAGTGACCAGGACACCACAGCCACCACCATCACAAGACCAAGCTAGGAAGCATGAATGCAGCATTTCAAGTACAGAAATAAATAAGTCTTTGTTGGCCAGAGAATGTCAGCTGCCATGAGCTCTTAGGATGGTTGCAACTAGGGTGGTCAAGCCTCATCCCGGATGACCGCAGAGAGAATGGTGAGATCCTGCAATGCATACAGGAGGTGGGGAAGGGGATTAGAGACACCTAGGATGAGACATGGAGCCTTGGGAGCAAGAGGAGACCCTCAGGAAGCTAGAGGAAAGTTCTGCATCCACAAGAAGAATGTGGTGTTCACAGCCAAAGCCATCTCCGCAAGATGATGGATGTTTGAGTTGTTCTGTTACATTTTGAAAAAAATGTGATTGGTGACATTCTCCTTAGGAAATGACCCATTTTGTGCCAATCTCTCTTACTCTGCAGCAGTCTGTCACCACCCTGTAATAAAGATGTATGCCAGTACAGCTGTTCCACGTGGGACACTGTCCTGAGGACCCTTTCCCCCTCCTTGGCAGGTCTGAGGGCCAGCAGTGGTCCTATAGAGAGCTGACAAACAGGAAACAGGGACTGTCTTCTGCAGAGCCACTCCACCTTCCTGCAGGCGCGAGTTGGCTTTGTACATGACTACCTCTCTGCTGGGAATTCTGAATGCCCTCCAAGGGACCCACACCAGAAAATTCTATGTGGTTGTAAAATCAGCGTGGCTGCATAAATCTCCCTAGAATCAGACTGGGTTCTGTTCCATTAGGTTTCTTACTGCCTGGGCCGAGCACTGTGCTAAATCTCTGCCTGTCTCTCTGAGTGCCGGCCCTGAAGAGAGCAAGATTTCACAGTCACCATCTAAATGAGCTCCCTCCACAGCCACAGGTAAACATTTCTCAGAGGAAGGCGTGTGTCTGGTAAGACTGAAATGACCAGCAAATCCGAGGTCCTGAGGTTCCTGGCAAATACTCTTGCTGTTTTGCTTTTGTTCTTCTAAAAGCTTCTCATCCTTTTCCTAAGTTCTGGAAAGATCCCAGCTCTTCTCCCCTGGCCCTGAGAATGTGAAGGCAAAATGACTTCCCCTTAGGGTAGCAGTGTTTTAAGCTCAATCTTTAATTATGAGATATTGTTTCATTTCTCATTAGAGAAATTTCTGCCAGAAAGTAGAATTCTGTTGCTGTGCAGAAGACACTTCCCAGGGCCTTCATGAGCTCACCGGTGCCAGCAGCTGAGACCAAATGCTCCTCCGGGCCCAGCTCCGGCCCAGAGCCTGGCACCCAGGCCATCCATCCATGATCACTGAACACAGGACTGGATGGAAATCCCTTGTAGTTACAGAGCAACTTCCTTTTTAAAAACATGTTGAGATTTCCCATACAATACAGTAGAAAAACTGCACAATCTCCATTTTGTCCCCAGGGTCACACCAAAATCATGATGAAAAAAATGAATGTCTTATGCACCAGTGTCTCTAGGGTCACCGTACATTTATTTAAAGTATGTTGATTTCATTTTGGATCCTTCATCTTTTTTTTTTTTTTTAATTCTATACATTTTAATTTCCGAACAAGTAAATATCACTCACTGTAACCACAGAAGCAAAAGCTTCTGGGGTCCTTTCTAATTCTTACTATGAAAGTCAAATAGGTCCTGGGAGCCAGGAAAAATGAGATGACCCCTGGGAGTTACGGCCAGGTGGGAATGGGCCTTCCTGCTCTGACCTCACAAGGAGCCATTGTGAAGGAATTTCACACATGGGCCACATAAGAAGTGGCCTATGGGTGGGCTTGTGCCCCTCAGTACAGGGAGCTCTTGATGGTGACCTGTCAGGTTCCCAGATACTCAGTGCATTTGAGGGTTGGTGGCTGGTGGTTGTAGTTTTTTGACCTTGGAGTTTCATTTTTTCTTTTCACCAGTATCCTTGGTTGGCGTTCCTCCTCAGGATGAGTAGGGAGTGCAGTCCAAGTCGTGTAGCGCTACAGGTGCCCAGCTCCTGTTAGGTGACCGTCTCCACAGACCACAAGCAGGTCCCGAGGGGCACCAGGCAGGGTGTCTTTGCTCAGGTGAAGCTTGCCTACCATCTTCTCACCAGGACAGAGGTGACAATGAAAGTCCTGCCAAAGGTCGAGTGGAACATCCCCATTCTGTCAGATCTGAGGGTGGCCATGGGACACGGAAACATGACTCTTCCAGGTCATTGAGACCATCAGAAATATCAGCGTCGTCATGGAGCTTGTGGTGGGGGACAGCTGTGGCAATACACCCCTGAGGCTTATCACCTGCAGGAGGAGGCAGCCCAGAGACTGTTCTGGTAGATCCTCAGAGCCGTGGGCCACAGCCACAAGAAGGGCGTCACGCACTTAGGCCTGAGGTGGACAGCATCCTGGTGGACGGCAGAGGCAACTTCAAACTCATTGACTTCAGCCTGAGCACCAGGCCCACAGCTGGGCAGAAGCTGACCAAGTTGTACTTGAAGTCATCCAGCGGAAAGAGTGTGAGGGCCCCGATGGACATCTGGAGCCTGGGGGTCATTCTGCATTTGATGCTCACAGGGAGATGCCCTGTTATGGCGACCACCTCTAAGCAGCTGAAGAAGCGGATCGTGCAGGGAATGTACGGCATTCCCTGTGCATTTCCAAGGAGTGTGGAGCCTTGTCCATCAAAACAGAAGGTGGCCCATGCGCAGTAGAGTCAGGGTGAGGAACACTCACCCAGTCATTCTAGAAAGCCACTCCCCAAACACCGGGACCCAGCAACTTTGACAATCACGTTGACATGCCTTATGACCCCTCTAACACCTGGGTGTCCCTGGAAAATCAAAAATACAATGAAGCAATGACTACACACCCAATATCCAGCACCACACCACCCAGGAGGAGCTGCACCCACCAGCAGAGGCCTGGGCGGGGGTTTGGACCTTCCCAGACCCTGCAGATCCTTCCAAGCTCCCTGTCCACCCAAAGAGGAATCCCAATGAGCCTGCCCTTCCCACCTTCCCTGGCCCTGAGAGCAGCAGCCTCCTCAGAAGGCCACTTAGCCCTGGCAGAAGGATGGTGGAAGTGCCAGCTGGCCTGCCATTCCTCCTCTTCCTGCACACAAGGACCCCTGCTCCCAGCACAGGCTCCCAGCATGACCCTGGGACCCACAGGCCCAACCCCTGGGTGCTCTTCAGTTGGTGGGTCTCAGAACACAGCAGCAATTCCTCCCGAGGTACCTCCACAAAGGCACCTCATGACAACAGTGAGGGCTGGAGTGATGACCAGGAGGACTGCCACCTGCACACGACTACCGTGTTGTGGCAGCCGCGCCTCCGTGCGCCAGCATTCAGAAAAACACGGCTCTAGAGAGAAGGGGGCAGCCAGAGCCCATGGCAGCCAGAGGAGCTGAGCTCTGTGGAACCTGACGTCCTGGCACGGGCTCCCGTCAGGCATGGAGTCCAATAGCCATGGGAGCGAGGTGTGAGATGGCTGCGGCTTCTCCACATGGATTCCAGCCAGGAGCACATCTGCATCCATCTGGAGTCCCCTCTGCCCCCACCTTGAGCCAACCAGACAATGACTTGCTCTCCTTGAAACCCTGGAGATGGCCACCCACTTGCCTTGAGGCCTTGTAGATGGAGGCTTGATCCCTTCAACCTGGAGTAGATGGAGATTCTCCCCTTGATCCAGTATAGACATGATTCAGATCCTTGTCTTCGTGTATAAAAATGAATCCTGTAATTTTATCAAGAACCTTATGCAGAAAGTACTGAGAGTAGATTATGTCCCCTACTGTATGCATTTGTAAATCTCCTTATGGAGAAATGTTCTCATACGAAGGTCTTCTAATTCTCACAGTTGTTTTAAGATGCTCTTATCTGAGGGAGCTTTTGCTCTCATCTTTCTATGTTGTTTGGACATTTTACAATGAGGATTATTTTCAGAAAGGTGTTAGATTCAGAAACAGAGTGGCTCCAGTGAAGATGCTGAGTGATGGATGATAGCTGAACCTGCCACGTGAACCCTGGCATCAGAGCTGTGCTGAGTCTAATCACAGGGTTCAGATACTCAGCAGCACTAACCTCAGGTGGCTAAATCTCCTGGGCAGGGGGCCATTACAAGTGTGGCTGCTCACTCTCCAGCCATCCTGTGAGGGGACAGTTGGAAAGCACAGGGTGTCGAGTCTGGTCAGGCAAGGATGACTGCTCCTGGTCACCTGCAGAGTGCACCCAGTGGACGCACATTCCCCTTGTCAGTCACTCCCTTCAGGAGGGTGACCCTTGGTGACAACTCTGGTGACAGCAGCTGGAGGACACCTGGACATCCGGGTCCTAAGAGAACACAAAGGTGCTGTCTGCCTGGAGACGGATCTGGAAAGCCCAGCACCAAACAGCAGGTGGGCCATGCGATTACATGTGGGCTCAGAGGAATCCTGACGAGCCTGCTGTGGGGGAGAGATGGAAGCTGCACCTTCGTGGCCTTCTGGAGCGGGGGCTAAACCAAAGTCAATTCCAAGTGTACCTAAGACCTGAGTTCCTGTCCTCATAAACGACCCAGTGATGCCACTAAAGACACAGGTTTCTTGTGGAGCTGGAGCTGCAGACCTCATGGTCTGTGGAGTCAGGATTCAGAACAGTGGTTCTCACTGGAGATGGGTTCCAAGGGATGATCCACCATGCAAGGTAGAAATGGGATGCAAGACCTTCGAGGGCAATGTGGACGTCTCTCCTCCTGCAGCTGCAGCTAGGATGCTCATCAATCCCATACCCCTTCCTGGGAGCCTCCCACTCTGCCCTCCAGTCTGTCCCAGCCCTGCCCTTCAAAATACCACCAGCTGGCAGATTTCCCACCCCCATGAGATGAGATTTAACAGGACTGCATTGAGGCAGCAAAACACTGATGATGGAAATAAATTAACTGTCCAGAAATAGGAGAAAAGTCAATATAAGCTGTTGTGTCTGTATTTTAAATACTACACAGCCGTTTAAATAATGAGGTGAGGTCATTTACACTGGGAAGAAAATTCCTCAAGATATATTGTATGCAAAGAGTAACTCATCAAGAATACTGACTTTTATTTCAAAAGTCACCCCATGCCCCAAACACACCATGTATGAGTTGTCCAGCTACATAAGTATGTAAATACGTCAAGAAAGATCCGGAAGAAAGACTCCAACAATATAGCACTGCCAACTTTAGACTGGGGACTGGAAAATGAAATGGGTGGCCAGAGGAGCTGGCAGTGTCTGCATAGCTTCTCCTTCACCATGGGAGAATGTAGGCATCGATTATTCTCATAATTAAATTTTTCATTAAAAACTTGAACATCATAAATAAAATGTGGGACGAACCACCAGCCTTACAAGTTGCTCATGGCAGGGTAGCGTTTCGTCTCACATCCCAATCTGCAGAAAATCTAAATGTGTTCCTGCCTCACATGGCAAAGGGGATTTTGCAGATGGAATACCATTAAGGGTCTTGATGGAAGAGATTATCCTGGATTATCCAGGCAGGCCCAAAAGAACCCCATGAATCCTTACAAGTGGGGAACCTCCCCAGCCACAGTCAGAGAGAGGCACATCTGTACGAGAAGGATCAGAGATGCTAACCTTTAGGGCAGAGGAAAGGGCTATGGGTCCCTCATTGCTGGCAGCTGCTGGAAGCTACAGAGAAGAAGTTCTCTCCAGAGGGCCACGGAGAACCATGGCTCTGTCTACACCCTGATTGTAACCTAATGAGACATGTGCCAGAATCCTGTCCTCTAACTATAAGATAACAAATACATTTTTTTTAACAGCAGGAGTGGAAAATTAATACACACCTCTTCAAGTTTTCAGGAATGCCCAGTGTCTGATCAAGATTCCCCAGAGCTGTGACAAACTGGGGGAGTGGTGTGCTGCCCCTGCCTTCTTCAGAGTAAATGGTCCTTGCCCAAGGTGGCTCAATGCAGGCTGTTTCCATGAAGGCCATGAAACAGACCCAAGAGGTCAGTCCTGAAGGTCAGAAGGGGAAACCAGACCCCAGGAACAGAAAATGAGGACTTCACAGCAGGGAGGTCACCTAGTGGTCTTTCTAGACCACCACGATCAGATGGGAATGGAAGAAGGACCTGCCTGAAATACCAGGCGTGTCTACGGTCAAGAACTTTCAGTCTCTCCTGCCCGGCAGCCCCAGATCCTAAATCCACTTTTAATAACTGGAAACAATGTGCCAACAAATTGAGCAGAGGCAGACTGCTTCAGGGCTGTGCCACATGCAGAGGGGTTGCCTCTGCCCCAACTCTGCAGGAAGCACCCAGCAGGAACAAGGACAGAGGAAAAGGAAAAGTGACTTTCAGGGATTGGCATGCAAACCCCAACCAGACAGAGTGCTCTGTGGCCCAGGATGCTCTGTCTCCCATCTGATCTATGCCCTGGCCTAGAGCACACCTCCCACTAAACCCCATACACCTCCTTGCCCTGCATTTGGGTTCTGGAATGTTCCATCCCAATGCAGCTTCTTGAGTGCCATTAAAATGACTCTGTTCTACATACCAACGTGCTGTTTGTCCCTGGCCAGGTCCTAACCTGGAAGCTGCTGGCTTTTGTCACTGCCCCTCTGCTGTGCTGGCCTTGGTGTTCACTTGGGGTGTGGGCTCTGCTGCCCTCACCTCATGGGGAAGTAGCCTGGCATGGGCTGCCAGTGATTTCTCCAGGTCTGCCTCTAAACAAGCGTATGGAGGCCCCTGAAAGATGGAGGGGTCTCCTCTGAGGCAGGGGCAGGAGGCTCCCTCAAAGGCTATCTTCAGGAGGCTGGTGGAATTTGGGAGGCAACCAAACAAGAGAGGTCTACCGGGTATGGAAATGTAATCAGCCTTGGTCCCTTGACATCGTTTCAGAGGCAGTTTTCATCGTGGGCCAGGAGGCCAGCAACAGCACAGGCACCACCAGCCTGGACAGCTTCCGATGCTGATTGAACTCTCCATACTTCAGTCCTTAAGTGAGAGACATTTGGGGACCAATGAGCCCAGCAGGGGAGACTGAAGGCCAGGGCGATGCCATGGGAAAAGCCCACAATGAGCAACACGAGAACCTACTCCAGAACCAAAAGCAGCAAGCGGGAGACCTGAGAGGCAGGACACACACAGCCAGGGGAACCGCCATGGGGCCACTAGGGCCAGAAGCCCCAGGGGCAGACTCAGTCCTTGTCCCTGCGTGACTCCGTTCCCCGAGCTATGAAAGGTTCTTGCCCCTTGAGGAACTAAGACCGGACCAAAGAAGCCCCTGGCTGGGGAACTGCTGACCACAGTGGATACACGGGTGGCACTGGCCAGCATTTCTACCTCACTCTGAATGTCACCGTCACCTGCTCCACTGGGAACAGACCACACTGTGATTCATTCTCTGGAGGATTTTGTAAGCTTGGCCTCTCCCACCCTGTCCTCCCACCTGTGCAACTCAAGTACCGTGACCTGAACAACAGCACATGAGCTCCCAAACACTAAGGAACCCCTGTCTGAACGAGAGCCCACCTGGGGACGTTAGGTCATGGGTAGCCTTGAAGAGCATACCATAGCTCTCAGTGCAGGTTTGGGCATCTATGACCCAGGTCTCTACCACCAGAAGATTCTCCAACTCATGGTAACAACAAATGGTAACACAGCCAACATGTCCCAGTTGCCGGATGCCTATATGTGCCAGACACTCTGTAGTTTTATTAGAAGTTAACTAGAAATTTAAACTGCAATTTTGGCCAAAAGACCAATATAAATACCTGCTGCTGTTCAGAGAAGGTATCAGACCACATAGAGGACTTATAAAGTGGCCACAAAAACCAAGGACACAAGTAAGCACCCTATGAAACACCTGCCTCCAGAGAGCACCTGGGTGCTTGCTGACACTATCCCCACCACGTCTGCTTGGTCTCTCCTGGCTCTTCCCACGTCTTTGTCTCCCTGTGTCTGGTCTGCAGACTCAGAACCTTCAGTAGCAGATGAGTGTAGGGGACATGGAAGCTAATGTCGTGGACAAGAGGACAGGCAGGACATGACCATGTCTCCCACAGAAGCTCCACCTGGGAGTGGAAGAACTTGTCCTTGGAATTGGGAGTTGGGATGCACATGGGATTGGTTATTAGACCAAGAAGGTTTTTAATCCAAAGATATGGATCTGCCATTTTCACCCACAGGCAAGAAAAAATGACCCAGCTGAGCAAGTCAAAGGGAAATGGGAATCCAAATGAACTGATCTGGGGATTACCCCTCGGACCTCTCTTTAACGAGGTCCTTCACAGCCTTCTCCAGCTGCCGGGGGCTCAGGGAGCTCCTTGGCAGGTCCCAGCATCACTCCAGCCTCTGCTTCCATGGCCACAAGGACTTCTGTTCCCTGTGTCCCTATGTCTTCTCTCCTCTTATTAGAGCACCAGTCCCTGGATTAAGAACCACACTAAAGCCAGGATGGTATTGTCACAGATACTAAAATTGTTAGATCTGAAGAACCTCTGTTTCCAAATAAAGTCATATCTGAGCTTCCAGGTGGACATAAACTTGGGGAGATGACTGTTAATACCCTATGGGTAGATGGGGAATGCCCTGAAAGGTTCCCTTAGGATAACTTAGTTGTGTACCCCATTCTGTGGTTCCAAATTACAGAGTAAACCATGACAGAAGAGATCAGAACATTTTCCAGGAGCACTGAAAAGAGAAGAGCCAGGCGCGCCTCTGGGTCCACCATCCTTGTGAACCACAGCCCCATGCATCTTGGATCCTGGAGCCTCCTTCATCACTCTGCTCTCAGATACAGCCTGAATCTGCTTATGAGCCGAGTTTCCACTAAGCCCAAGGGAGGGAGGAGGTCTGGCCACCTCCAAGCCAATGGAAAGAACCAAGGCAGATGTCTGGGCTCTGGGGCCCTCACCATCAGCCGCTGGTTACCTACCCACACAGCTCTTTAATGACACTGACATTTCTAAACTCTTCCAGTCCTCAATACACTGGGAGATTCTCAGAGCTAAGCTGATTTCCAAGGGGCTCACTGCCTGACTTAAGAAGCAGCTGCATCTGCCACATGCCATGGATATGCCTCCGTGAAACTATCTTCACGTAGAAATTGGTCCCAATGTGCACACAGAAAACAAAGGCTCTGCAGGATCCAGTTCAATAAGGTTTAGAAATGAAAAAGGTACAAAGCAAATCACCTAGCAGCACCCCAGGAGCTCTCATGGGGCAACCAGTAAAGAGGAGGGTATCAAAATGTAGCTTTTCTGATTAAATAGCTTCCATTAGGTCCATGGGATTTAGCAAACTAAAACCACCTAGTGTTCCTCTTAATAATAAGAAGTGAAAAAAATCCTGCTGTAGCACCAGCTTTTTAAAGCTAAAATGTCTTACCATTTCAAAAGGGACAGTGCCCACAGAGGCTGTCTAACTGATCACAGCACAAGCCAACCAGCTCATTCGCCAAGTCCTCTGCCAGCCAGCAAGTTGCTGGGCCCAGACCAAGCCACTGCCACTGTCAGCTCCAAAGCTCCCTAGATTGTGGAAGGAACCACTTGTCCTGGAGGACAGCATCACGGGTCCCCAAGACTGCCCCCATGTTCAGAGATCCACTAGAACCACACACGGTAACCTTGCAAGAAAGGCTGTCTAAGGATTACAGGTCTTTCTCAGCTTATGATGAGAACTTTGTTCTTCACACAAAACTTAAGATCAAACCGAATGAAACACATGTCCAAGTCACTCCATCCCAGTGAGGATAATTAGAGTCAAGTTCAGCCAAGCACAGAGCAGCATGAGGAAAGCCTAATTCATAGAGTCCTTTGAAAGCCTGTAGGATGAGCTGTTACTGCAGGGCTTTATGGCAAAAGGTCTCCTCTCCATTAAATGAGGAATTTCTGCTTTCTAAGGCTGGACCCACAGTGCACAAGGACAGCCTTGTCCACACACACACACACACACACACACACGCATGCTAACACCCAAGGACCCCACATGTGAAGTGCCCCCATACTATGTTATTGCATGTCACCATCCCGAGTCCCCAGGCACATCCTGAGTAACGGCTGCACCACTTCCAACTATCTGGGTAGCAAGACCAACCATGTGACCACCTGCAGGCTGGGATGTGGATAGCAGTCCTGAACTCAGATTAGCCTCAATCTTTAATGGTTCACAGGTCTTGAGAAGGGTATGCTCTGTGTTGGGGAAAGGGTGGGAGGAGGAAACATGGAGTGCAAAGTACAGAGAGGCTCTGAGTAGCCTCATGGGAGAATTCTTATCAGACAGGACTTGTAAACTGGTGGCTGAGCTTCACCTTGACAAGTGATAGAAATGAAGAGAGGGGAATTAAAAAAAAAAAAGACATTCAGCACCATATTTGTGAAAAATGCAGCAAGAGAGTAAATGGAGCATGACTTTTTCGATATTGTTCATTTAATCCTGCTAAATCCACACTGTGGGCTCTTCCTTCTACTCTTTGACTTTTCAGTTAAGCCAATGACAGGAACTCTGCCAAAACACAGTGTGCAAGGACAATCAGATTAGGCTGGGATTACTTTTTATGTATTTTAAAGTTATATTCTAGGAGCCAGAGAAAAGAGACCTTTTAAAATTTTGGCAGCTAGCATGCTTGCTAGAAGTCCATTTCCATGTAATTGAGTCTATAAATATTAATTTTGTCTGTTTCTGATCTGTTTTTGAGAAGTCTTTTAGATTTAGGGAAGTGTTTCATGATACTCAAACTTTAAGAATTACCAGTACCCTTTGATGAAGCCAGAGTACCATTTCTGCCATTAGATCTTTTTTCTGTAGAGTAGGGAAGTGGTTTGTGTGTGTGTGTTGTGTAGGGACATCCCTCTGTGCTTGAATTTTGGAGAGCTGACATTTGGAGTGGGGTGGTAGCACAGCTTGCCCCACTAGGCCTTTCTCCAAAGGTTCTGCTTCCTCAAAGCCCATCTCTGTGAAAAACACCTCTTCAGGGAACAGGGTCCTGACAGACCCCGAGGTGGCCCTGCAGAAGCACTATCTGCTTACACATGGCAGTGAGAGGGAGGAGGGCTGGGGGTAGAGGGGCAGGAACTGTCTCCCAGGACACCCGCAGCCATCTCTTGGCTCAGAACTCAAGCTGATGACCACAGCTCTATTCCAGGGAGGGATAAAGGTCCTGCTATGTTTTACAGAAAGATGTGCCAAGGATAAGGACTTTTGTCCTTCCCCAAATTTCCATGCAGTGCTGAGATGCCAAGCTGGTAGAGCCAAGCCTTGCCCACACAGGAGGCTTGGGAACTTGGAGAAGAAGCACAGTCTCTGCATTCCAAACCTCCCATTTCCCCACAGGGGTCCTCTGGCGATTGATTAAAGGGAGGATAGAAATAGAAGAACTCCTAGTAAAGGACAGGACCAGGACAGCAAAGGGGGGGCCAAGGCCAGAGCACCCTCTGAAGGTCAGGACACTAGCTTCTGCCCTGGCTCGCTCAGGAACATGCTTTGGTGCCCAAAGAAGGCACCTGGCTTAGGAAATTGCTGTTATCCTCATTAATGGTAAAAACATGAGTCTCAGCTATTTTCTTAAGCTAAAGATCCTTTCTTCAAGTGAAATGTTACATAAAATAAATGTATGTCTACCCTACAAACATTTACCCTAAGCAAGGGAGGAAGAGAGAAGGAAGAGAAGGAAAAAAGAGAAGGAGGGAGGAAAGCAAGAGGTGGAAAAAGGGAGGTGATGGAAAACTGCAGATAATGATTTAAGCGGCGTGGGACGGCCAGCCACGATCTCAGGCAAACGACGGGTCCCAGATGGAGTGAGAGGGAGGATGGTCTGTGGTTCCCATAATCCACTCAGTTTCCAGGTATTTCTCGTGGAGTAGGATCCCAGTGCACTGAGTGTGAGCCTGATGTTCAAAGCTGTGTGTGTGCGTGAATGTTGTAATATGGTGCACCAGGCAACTATTGCACTAACCCAACAAATTTTGAAACACTTGCAGGAAAACTGGCTGTGTTGACTTAGGGAAGGGCGACGTGTCTTCTAAGGGAACTTCTGACTGCCTCTGGGCCCTCTTCACAGGCCACTGTTGACACTGCTCCCACAGAGGAGAGGAAGAGACATGCTCGTCTGAGGAGCCCACTCCTCACTCCCAGAGGTTTGGGAAGCACGGAGGTCCAATGTGAAACTTGAGTTTGGAGCGTTATTTTATATTCTGGATCCTAGGAAGATGTCAGATTTGACCTTTGCAAACTTATTCCCCCATTCCACAGATTGTCTTTCCATTCTCTTTATGTCTTTGCAAAGCAAAATTTATTCACTTTCCAAAAGCTAAATTTATCAATTTTCTTTTTATGGGTCATGTTTTCTGTGTCATATCTAAGAATTATTTGTCCAATTTGAGATCCGAAGCTCTTTCTCTTGTGTTCTCATGTTCACTCACAAAATATGTGTAGTTTCGGGTACTGGATCTAAAGCCTGTGATAAAATGGGAGTGAATTTTTGGAAAGGGAATGTGTTTGGAATACGCATCAAGACTCACTTTTTGTATATTTTTATATGTAGCTCTTCCAGCACCATTTGGCGCAAAGACTATATTTTGTCCATGAGATTACTTTGGTACCTTTGTTGGAAGTCAAGTAACCATATGTGTAGGCTTATTTTTAAGTGCATTTTTAAACCATCAGTCTATGTGTCTATCTTTTTTACCAATACTACTAGTTTGATTTTTGACATATTATACAAATAATTGACATATTATATTATACCAATAATATTATACCAATAATTCAGAAAGTTTAAGACTTGAGACCTCCAAATTCATTGTTCTTCAAAATCATTTCAGGTAGTCAAGACAATAGATAAATCTTTCTCTCTCTCTCTCTCTCTCTCTCTCTCTCTCTCTCTCTCTTTCTCTATTATGTAAATATGTACATTTATATTCAAAGTGAAATTGGTCTTCAGTGTTCTGGTCTTGTAACTCCTGCCTTTGTCTGGCCTGGGGACCAGGACAATTTGGTCATGTCAAGTGGGCCCCTCTCCCATTAGCTGCAAGATTCTGTACTGCGGGGAGTGCCGCTTTCCTATATGTAGGGCAGCATTCACTGTCAAAGTTGCTTGACTCTGGGTGGTTCTTTTCCTGGAGTGCTTAAAATTATGAATTCAGTTAAAATACAGGACTATCCAGTTGATCCTCTGCATGAGCTTTGGTGTTGTTTCGATGTATCTGTCCCTCCCTCTAGGTGACAAGCTGTGGGTGGGAAGTTGTTCATAACATCTTCTAACTACTGCATCATTACCTGTGACTGTTAGCAACGCTTCCCCTGTCATTCCTGATTTGGGTAGCGTATGTCTTACTACTGTTCAGTCTGGATAGAGTTTTATCAATGTTATTGATCCTTTCAAAGTAGAAGCTTTGGGCTTCCTTTACTGTCTCTATTTGTTTTCTATAAAAATGTCATTGATTTTTGCTTTTTTCTTTATTATTCATTTATTTATGCATGTTGCAGGTTTAAATTCCATTACTCTTCTTACTCTCTTTGACTGTCACAGATCAAAACCCTATGTAGGTGATTTTCCTATATAAGAGTGACCTTGACCTTGAGCACAGGTTCTCTTACTGATTGGGTTAACACTGTCTTAGCAGAACACCTGAAACACAGTAGGGCCCTAATGAAAGTTTGGTAAGTGAATGGGTGAGTGGCTGGATGGATGGACAGGCCTAGAACACATGCTCTGCACCACCTCAGTCCTCATCAGTGACACGGAGATGATGGCAGTGCCTTGGTCACAGTGTGGATGTAGGCACTAAGTGAGGTACTTTGACAAAGATCAGCACTCATTGCTTCAAAGATAGAGGCAATTATATTTTTTAAATTTTAACATTGCATAATGTTAGAACCACATCACTTCATGAAACTGAAAAGACATCAATCAAAAGGAAAATGAAAATTACACAGCAGAAGTTATCTGTCACTCACAGAACACAAGGGCATCGTATGTGTAGTACGTAATGAATAGAAGCAAAGCAAAACATAACACAGCAACAATCCAAAGGAAGGGCCAGTGGACAACACAGACAGGTGGACTCACAGAGATTCACATGGCAACAGGCACAGAGCAGTGGCTGCCATACCACCAGTCAGCTGCATGTACATTAAAACAAGGAAGCACCCAGGACACCTACCACATGGCACACCATTTAAAATCTGGCTATACCAAACACTTTAAAGATATAAGGAGACCAGAACTTCCATCCATTGTTACGGAATGTAAGTCAGTGCAAGCACCTTGGAAAGTCAATTCTATAACATCTAGTAAAACTGAAGGTACATGTCATAGAAAGCAGTCATTCCATTCTGTCACATGATGCAATTGGCAGAATTTATATATGAACCTTTATATATGAAGGTTTGCCTGTGTGCATGATGCTTGTATGCACAGGTCTATACACACGTAGAAGTGTTTTATGTAATAGAGGTGCACCTTACACACACTTCATGAACATGAATGTGTGTCAAATCTGCCATCATCATCCTGAGCCATCTCCCTCAGGCTCATTTGATTTTATCAATGTCTTTCATCAAAACCAGAGAGCTAACTGCTTGCCAACGTTCTCTTTGCCCATTTCTCTGACCTCTCAAAGCCATCTCCAGAAGATGACAGCACACACTGATTCACACTGTTCCTCAAACACAAGTTCCAGGAATCGTCCACCTCTGCCTCTTCCTGTTCTGCACACTCTGGATGTGGAGCTGCATGGACTGGCAGGCTCAGGCGTTTCTCTGCAGGCCTCTCTAGGGTAGCCAAGAGCACCCTGATGAACTTGGGCTGCGCTATGACACAGCCTGTCAACAGGTGAGCGGGCAGCAGTCACACCTGGTAAGCCCTCCCTGGGGTACAAGAGGTGCATGTTCATGGGTCTGGCTGGGAGTGGAGCCAGGACATTGTGACCTGGATGTCATTATGCATCTCCACTGGTTACTAGAGACGTTCTATGCTTTCGTCATGCATTTCACACATATAATCCATATTAACCACATCATTCCCAAACCGGGTTATTCAGTTTGGGGCTTGAGGGGAAAGGAGATATCTTCAGGTTCAGCCACTAGGGTCAAAGTGGTTAGGTCTAGAGTGACATGGCTGGCTTCTATGAGGGATCCACTGGCAAGACCCAGTAACAAGACCCTCTCTGATGTTTGGGAGGCCAGCGAACACAATCCTCCCATACACCTACTAGACAGAGTGACCAAGGCATAATCAGGTCACAGAGCCATGAAGTGAGGCAGCAGCATCACCATCTGATCAGCATAATTCTGGGTCTCATGATGGCCAGCACCTGTGTGCCACAAATCCACTTATTAACTGGCCCTACATTCATTCCTCTGTCCCTGGCATGCTGCTTGGCATATGTGCATGTCCAGTGGGAAATCCTAACACAGAATCATACACAGGACTTTTAGTCACTTTACCAGCAGGTTATCAAAGTGCAAAACATTCCCCATCGACCTGTGAGATCACCTTGCTTTTGTGCTGCATCAGCCTGACTCACTTGGGACACTTCTACCTCTTCAAGGATAAACTGGCTCGTCCAGGAGAGAGTAGTCTATTGAGGCCATGGCCATATGTTCATGCCCTGTTAATGCTGACTGGCAAAGATTTCACTGGTGACCAAGAGGGCACTTGTCATCTGAGCCCCTGTAGGTCATACTAGTCTCCAGTGGAGAAGTGGCAACTGGGATTAGACTCTCCTGGCAATTGCCCAGGTGACATCTCAGCAATAACATTGTCACCTCTGAAGAACAGCACTGCAGGTGCAGCTCATGGAGTGGGGCTGTGGGCCAGCAGCCACACAGCAAAGTTCTCATCCATGACCAAGGTGGCAGAGACTGGGCCCGCATCATGCTCACCACCAGAGGCTCAAATCTACCCAAGCCAATGAACACAAAGAGGCCTCAGACACTGCTGAGAACTGCATGTGTAGATTCATTGATTTGGGACAATAATACATAGTTTACATGCATAGGGATTGTAGGGTTTATATCTCCTGCATGAGGTTTCTCCTAACACCAAGACTCCTTTATCAATGACTTAGGCATCATCTCCCCTTGGACAGCACACACACCTCTCTACAGTGGTCCATTCATAGGTAAGCTCCCGTGCCTCAGCCCACCATCAATGCCCACCACACCCTCCCTCATCTCAGACAAGGGCAGCTCCATCCTTCCATTTGAAAAGCAGAAATCTTGATTATTCCTGTCTTTCATTTCCCTAACAGCCCAGATGCAACCCACCAAGACACCTGTCAGTCTCACCTGGAAGTAATACACACCCTGTCACTTCCTCGCCACCAAACCTCCACTGCATTGGCCGAACATGTCACCACCTCTTTCTGTTCCACACCTGTGACATGTTTGCTCTTCATTCGTGTTAAATCCAGAGTCCTTGCAAACAACCTTACACTACCTGGCCTTGCCTGTCACGCCCCTTACCTGCCCACCCTAATCTGTCTCTTCCAATTCACTCTGTGCCAGCTACAGCGAACTGACTGTGACTCATCCACCCTTCTACCCGAGGACTCTGGCACTTGCTTGCCATCTACCTAGAACACATTTATTCATGACATCCATAGCAGCCATGCCTGATGTCCAGCCTTCCTTCATCATGTCTCCCAGTTGTCACCTCCAGGGCCTTACTCAGAACCCCTCCCATTGTGACCTCTCTCTTCCTCCCCTGCTTTAAGTTTCCCATTTGCACTTGACATCATCTGTTGTATTATCCATTTTACTTTATTTGTAATTAAATAAAAACATATTTATGTTGCTATCATCTGTTTTCCCCTACTAACTGGAAATTTCCACAGGGACAGGGACACATCAGTTGTGTTAAGTACTACCTCTCTAGCACCTGGAATCCGCTAGCACACAGTATGTACCATTCAGCAAATGCACCGTGAGTGAATGAAGGGCTCACTATGACCCTTGGAGCACAGTCACCTGCATACAACACCTCTTTGCTTGCATGGAGCTCAAAAGTCCAGCTCCCATCTTGGAAATTCACTCTACCTCTGGAGTGTCCTCTTCAGCAGCAGTGAGCACCCCTGAATTTCCTGCCTGAATTTCAGATTCCTGCAGTCAGCCTAGACCCCGCACCCCCAGACTGCACTTAAGTCAGCCCGGACCCCACATCCCCAGACTTTGCAGTCAGCCCAGACCCCGCACCCCTAGATTCTGCGGGCAGCCTGGACCCCAAATACCCAGACTCTGCAGTCAGCCCGCACCCCACACCCCCAGACTCTTCAGTCAGCCCGGACCCCGCATCCTGCTTCCAATTCTCCTGGCCTAGCCCAGGCCCCTGCTGGTCCTCTCACCCCCTCACCCCCTCTACCTGTGGGCACTTGTCCAGAGCTCTCCCTCCTCATTCTTCACAGCATGGCAGACAGTGCGGGGGCCCTATCTTTCCAGGTTCCTCTCTCCAGGAGAAGCCAGAATGGCAGCACCATGCCTCAGGAGGATCTCAAGAATCCAGGCTGAGATGGAGCCTCTGTGGTTGGCAGGTTTTAGTGTGGGGCAGCGATCTTCTCCTGGAGCAGTCAGCTCTGTCATACGGAACAGGGGTCCAGGACCTGTCCTTGGGTCCCATACCACATTATTCTGAGAGGTCTAGGGCAACATGAGAACTGAGGAGTCTATGGAGGCCTCCTAAGCTTCCTGAGGTGGGAGCTGGACCTACAGCATGGCTACAGCCCCACCTACACAGCGCCAATCAGTACCTGAAATATATTTGTTGATAAAAAAGAAGTGGTTGGTTAAACAAGAAGAGTCTGAGCAGCAGAGAAGGAGAAAAGACTCCGGTCTAGACATGCACCAGGGAGATGGGAAGTGGTCCCTGATGGGTAAAGGCAGTTTGTGACCAAGGGCCGTGTATAAAGCATGAGGATGACCTGTGCCAAAGGCTATCACCAGTGACAGAGAATACCAGCTCTGTGGAGTCACATATACCAAATTGTTCACCGTGGATCCAGCCACCCCAGAGCTCATGGCACCTCAGATACCACCACCCACCAGAACAAAGAAATGTGGAGCAAAATAAAGCCAAATGACAGGAGCAGCGTGAAGGGCCCACTGCCAGTCTGTGGAACACTCCCTGCAGTTGGAAGTGCATTCCCTGCACCTGCAGGACACACCCAGCTCTGTGAGGAATTCCAACAAGCCTGAACTAGGCACCCATCATGAAGACCCTGGCACATTCAGCATAGAACCTAAGATGAGCCGCACAGCCATACCCCTGTCACCCTTGGTCAGAAATAACATCAGACATCTTCTGATTTTTCAGCTTCCTTCAATGTGGAAGGAAGTGTATGGGAAGAGATCTGTGGGCTCTCAAAACACCAAAAGTGGATAAATCTCCCCAAATGAGGAACTTCCCTCCTGGAAGCATGAACTCCCCTTGTGCCAATGAATTAAAACTGTTGATTTAATCTCATCAACTACTTGCACCTCCATAGTGGCTATAGAAATCCTGAAGTCTTTTTTTTTTTTTTAATGGGCTAATTATCCTAAAATAGTAAGGCCTTAAGTCAACCATAGTTAGACAGGATCATGTGCACAGAGCTTTCCCAGATCCATTATTTCCTCCTGCCTTCACACATTTGTTCTAGCCATGGTTGATTAAGAGGAATTTGATTTGATAAAGAATCTATGAGCAAAACGCAGCATGAGGAGATGGAAAGCCAAGGTGCAAGACCACTAGACATCTCCCTTCATCCTGCGGCATCTGTTTATGTCCCCAGTGAGGGGACCTAGAAAGGGAGAGGCCCATGAGACACAGAAGCTGAGCTACTCTGGGTCCCCAGGACATCCAGGCAGGAGCACGTGTGGACAGAGTTTCTGTGTTCATTCCTTGAGGAAATGAACAAAAGGATCAGTAACAGATCCTGTTTTCAGGATTGACCCTCCTATAGCCCCCTAAAGGAATGAACACGGAATCCCAAAAATGGAAGTTCTGGGAATTCCCTTTCACCAGGCTTGATATGGTCCCTTCGATGGGGTGGATCTCACTTCTGTTCTGGGGGTGGAGCGCGCCTGTGTCCCAGGTCTGTACTAATGAGGGGCTCCAAGCCATTCAGATGGCAGTTTAATGAGACTGACATTTTCCATCATGAGAAGGGCTTCTCCCCCAGACCTCAGCAGGGGTGAGAGCAAGCTGTGGAACAGAGCACGAAGCCGGGTGGGGGTGTGACTTCAAAAACCTGACATCCAAAGAGCCAATTTCTACAGTGGCACTGGACCTTCGAGGTCAGGGCACTCAATGCCAGTTTCTTTGAAAACTCCATTTAGTCCCAAGGCTGTGATATTTTGATTTCCCTCTTTGGTCTAGGATGACTGAAACCAAAATCTTTGAACCTGGGATCAAGTCAATAGTCTGAAAACTGTGAGCCTCTTATAGGAAAAAAAAAAAAAAAAAGTACGTATTCAAAGTTAGGACTTCCCAGCATACCCAGGTCAGCCTGTCTGTGAAAAAATGATGATGCTCAATTGTCTCTCCACACACTCTTATTTGTGTTCACACCTCACAGAATCACACTCTGCAACCGATCTTTTTGTTATCTGACACATTCATTAGTGTATTGGATAAAAAGCTTTACTGAACAATGGTTATGGTCAGGCTCTGTTCTGAGCACCAAGGATGAACTTGAACTCTGCTCTCTGGGAGTTTACATGCAAGCAGGAATGGATCATTAATAAACAAACCAAAGGGAAATATCCCTGATTGTGGATGTGGTAAAGGTTGCTGTTCTCCTCAAACATTTCCACCACTTCCTGGCCTGGAGCCAGGTAGCCCAGCACAGCTGAAGGGTCTTGAGGTGGCTTCCAGATGGGATTGCTTCCGTGTCTGTCTGCTTCTCTTCCTCAGCATGGGTACTGAGCTACAATCATCCGTCTGACTTGCACACATCAATCAATGGCTTCGGTGATTTACAGCTGTGCTGTGCTCTTGGATCCTCAGTTCAGAATACCAACATCACCCCCAGAACGAACCCAGAGCCCATCAGTTGTCCATTCCCATCCACCCACATTCCCTCTCCCCACCTGGTGCCAGCCACAAATCTGCTCCAGGTCTCTACAGGCTTGATATGGGCCCTTCGATGGGTTGGATCACAGCACACGTGACCTCTCCTGACTGGCCTTTTTCAGTCTGGTGATCTGCCTTGTAAGTTCTACCAGCATTCACTTCTTTTTCTTGCTGAATAACATTTGGTCACATGGAGATTCACCAGCTGGCCTACGGATGTCTGCATGTTCTGGCTGGAGTGAGTGATGCTGCTCTGGGCATCACGGTGGGCTTGTGTGGCGGGATTCTTGTTTCTCTAGGCCTAGGTGGGAGTGGATCTGCCAACTCTATGGTACGTCCACATTAAGTGTTGTGGAAATTTCAAACTGTGTTTCAACATGGCTGAAGGAGTTTACATTCCCAAGAGCAAGCCATGAGGAGCCCACCCAGTCTGCTCCTCACCAATGCGCTCTGTCCTCTGGAGCATGGCCATCCCTGTGGGCATGAAGTGGCTTTCCTTTGCATCTCCCTAATGACAGGCCTGTTGGGGGTACTTCCAGATGCTCATTGATGACGCACATATCTTCTTTGGAGAAATGTCTATCCAAATCCATCAGGTGTTCTAACGCATCGGATGACTTGACCTAATTACTGAGTCCTGTTCTTCACATGAAAAGCCCCACATCAGACAGTTGATCTGGAAGCGTTTTCTTCCATCCCCTGGGCTGACTCCTCGCTGTCTGCAGGGTACTCTGGGGCACATGTAGTTTCTGTCTTGATGCAGTTCAAGTTATCTTTGGCCACTTGTGGTTTTGGTGTTATATCCAACAAAATTTTGCTTAATGCGAAGTTCACAAAATTAACCCTATATTTTCTTCTAAAGGTCTTATAGTTTCAGCTCATTGGTCTAGGTCTGTGTCCAGTTAAGAGTCAGTTTCTGTGTGGTGTGAGGAAGGCCCAGCTTCATTACCTCGCATGGGAACACATAGCTGTCTTGGCACCTTTGATTGAACAGACTATTTTCTCCCAATTACCCTGTCTGGCACCCTTGTTGAACATCTATTGACTGTAAATGCAAGAGTGTGTTTCAATACTCTTGATTCTACTCACGGATCTATATGTCTGATTCTACGCCAACATCAGACTGTCTTGATTATTGCAGCTGCATAACATTCAACTTGGAAAGTATGAGTCCTCCAAATTTGATATTTTCAAAGTTGTTTTGGATACACTGAATTCTATGTGTTACGATTGTGATAGTAGGAGCAAATGTGACTCCATTTTGTTTTATGACTTCATTCTGTAAAACAACCATGCCAAGTAGAAGAGTCATAACTGGAGCAAGATGTTCTTTTCCTTTTGCTATAGAAACCTTTAAGAACACGGAACTACCTAATGGGGCATTGTTTCTGTAACTAGGGTAACGGGGCTCCATTTCTGTAACTGGGGTGACTGGGATAACTGTGATTGGTTAGGATTCCCTCCGCTTGACTGCACTGTCCCGCTTCTGTAACCTGGCTTGCTTGCATTGGCTAGACCCCCCAAACATCCCTTTTGCGGTTTTCAGGCTTATAAGGAGTGCCCTTGCAATTGTTCGGGGCTGATCAGGGGAACAGTTTTATGTTCTGGTCAGCTGCCACCGGTGTGCTTCAATAAAGGCTTTATTTGATTATACGTGAGTGGTCTGGAAGTCAGTTTATGAAACCCTGGGACGAAGCTTTAACTATAACATCATATGAATTTTAGGATAAGCTTGTCAAGTTATAACAAAAAGACATTGGGTATTTTGACATTGATGACATTGAGATTTGAATTGAATCTCTAGATCAATCCAAGGAGTAATGCCATCTCAACAATTAATTCTTCCTCCACAAGCATGACTTTTCCCGTTTATTTAAATCTTCAGTTTCTTTCAACAGTGTTTTATAGTTTGAAGTACACAAGTGTCACACATCCTTTTCAAAATTAATTTCTAATTATTATATTATTTTTGGTGCTATGATCAATGGAACTTGTTTAAGTCACTTTTTTGGATTGTTCATCATTAGTGTATAGAGTTACAATCTATTTCTGGCCTGTCAATGTAACTTATTAGGTGAAGTAGTTCTGAATGACTTCTTTTAGGTGTCCTATGTATAAAATCATGCTGTATTTAATACAACAGGTTTTACTTGTCTATAAGCTCTCTACTTCTCCTTCTGGCCACTTTCTCTGACAGGGACCTCTCATGAAATGTTGAAGAGAAGCTGTGAGAGCAGAGTCTGTGTCCTGGCTCCAAGGCTGGGAGAAAATACCTCAGTCTTTGCCATCAGCTGGGACGGTGGCTGCTGGGTTTGGAGCTGCCCTGCTCCAAGTTCCAATCCTAGCCTGCTGGCTTCTTCATACTGAAGGAGGTGGGTTTCATGCAATGCCTTTTCTGGTCCACAGAGAGAGATGGATGGATGGTTCCTGCCCTTCTTGTGTTAAGATGCTGCACACATGGGGACCATAAGGGATGGTGCGCCCTCTTCTGAACTCCTTTTCCTTACTCCACAGTGATCAGTGGCTGTCAGCAAGGTGGTTTTCATCCACACTGTGCACGTGAGTGAACAGAGGAAGCAAAACCTTTCTACTAACCCTGGGGTACATACAACCCCACAGCGTGGGTAAGGAGTAAACCCTGTGGTTTCAAACCACCTTGATACTGAGGTTGGTTGCTATGTTGGTGCATTCAGAATATGTCCGCCAAGTCTTCCTTAAACTTCCCTGTTAGAACACGCTCTCTGTATTATTTACCCTCCTGTGAGTGTGCATTGGAGTTAGTGATCCACTACGTACAAACAGAAGTGATAAAGTGTGACATTTTAGGCTAAGTCATTAAAAGAAAAGATGATGAGTGACACATCTTTCCCTCCTCCTCCCTTCCCCCCCCTTCCCTCTCTCTCATCACTTTCCCTGAGAATCCAGCTGTCCTTCAGGAAGATACGCATCCAGTCCTACGGGGTACACATGTAGCCAGAAACTGAGCCCTCCTGCCAAGAGCTAGTGAAGGGCTAAGTCCCCTGCCTACTGCCACATGGGAAGTCAACTAGGAAGTCGTCCCACTGACATTGATTAATGAATGCCCAGGCAATAAAACTACATTTTTCCTGGTACAAATGCATGTAATTTCATAGAACAGATAACCCCCCCCCAAAAAAAAAATGTGTCCCTACTGGATATTGATCAGTTTTTATATGTAACTCACAGTCTTATATGAATGTGGCTTGTGTATATTCAGATTCTTACAAATTTCTGAAAAAATGTCACTTGTTAGAATAATAATAGATACATTAAAATCTTTTGTGCTTCTTCATTTGATATACTTTTAGAATAGATTTTTCAGCTTTTTGAAAGCTTTACTTGAAGATCTACATAAATGATATAAAAATTAATCTCCACAGCTTATTTAGATGCAAAACTAGGAGCTGTCTGTTCCTCCTGTCAAGATTAGTTCTTAGAGTGGCACCCCTGAGTGGACCCGACGCTATTCCTTGCGAATTTTCTATTTTAATGTCACTATAAGTCTATGAGAGAAGTATTAGTATTTATCAAGGTTGGGTGTTGGGCTGGGCTTGAAAGAGTCAACCAACTTGCTCAAGGTCTTATGATGAGTTAAGTGGTGGAGCCAGGAGGGAGAGTCAGGCCATCACTTGCTGATGCCACACACCCCCTCGAACCTGACCACGTCAACACTGCTCCCCAAGGAGGAGAGGGGCCTCCAGGTTGACAGGGCTGGGGACCTGCCATCAGAGGTGCCCACCCCACAGCCATGGCAAGGTCTCCTCCCATGGCAGAGATGGCTGAGTGACCTGGTCACTGTGAGGGGCTCCAGGAGTTCTCTCCTGGGAAGAGACCTCTTCGCCAACCTTCCAGACTTTCGACACACCACAGAAAAGCCTTTAAGGATGTGTCAGGTTGTGGCAAAGAGGAAGATTTGTATCAGAAGTGAGAGATGCACTCTTAGAACAGAATTGGGCCCTCCTTAGGCTATGAGCCATGTCACAAGGGCGTAGGTCCACCTTTTATTAGAGTGCGTAATTAGTGGGAATAGGTGTGACCCAAAGTAGTGGCATCTCCTTGGGCACGGGAGACATTGTGCAATATCTAGTTCCCTCATTGTGGACACGTAAGTGTCAGCTCACATCAGAATCTAACTCTCAGTTCGGTGGTGGGTGGCCGGGCAGAGGGTCATGTCCATCAGGTGTCAGCCTCAAGCTTCATGTGGTCTCCTTCAGGGACCTGGGGTTTCCCCTACATTGCCAAATCCCTGTCTCAGTCTGACACATGGGCCTAGTAGCTGGACCATTTTCATGGGGAAACACTGTCAGTCAAGACTAGATAAGCCAAATTCCATCTCTGCTCTGGAGTCAAAATCATTGCTGATTCCTCCTGGGAACAGAAAGTACTGCGGGTCTCTGAAATCCTCCAGCTCAGGCTGGTCTTTGATTTCCAGAGACACATACAGTGAAAACACAGATGCTGAAGACTGTGGTTCCTATGCAAAATGTTTCTAGAAGGGCCCATATTCTCTCCTCTCCAAGTTTTTATCTTTGCCAGACTTTTAAAATACCACTCATGGGCCACATCTTTTCTATCTGTCCTGGATTTTGTGCCACAGTGAAATTCTGAGAGATGGTTCCCAAATGCAGGACACAAAACTTTGACTTCAAGGTCATCAGGAGGGCATCTGGGCATCTGCTCCTATGCAGACTGGCTGTCCTTAGTGTGTGTGGGTGGGGTAGCGTTGCAACAGGACAGGCTCAGGGACTGGACACCGCTCTGAAACTCGCCTCAGCTCCTGCAGCATGTGGAGAAACAGCCCAGCATGGCCCAGGCCACACCCCGCAGTACCCCCACACTCCTGGGACTGGCCACGGCAGCCTCAGCAGCACTCTTAGCTCTCCAAGGGTAGATCCGGGGATTTCAGAACAAAACCCCAAAAGTCAAGGAATCTCCTATTCTGGAATGTTCCGAATCCTTGGTTTTAACTTCCAAATCCCTCTGCCTCAAAGTTTGCTAGATGTGTTTTTTGAAACCATAGTAACAAGATAGTGCATAACTGCTCCCTAATTACAACCGTATCTTTGCCAGGAAGTCATATATTCTCTTCCTTAGATATGCTGATAAGCCCATTCACACAGGATTCAAGACTCCCAGCCCCAAAAGGCTATTATGCTTGACAGACTAATTAGCCAGCGTAGGGAGCTGCAAACTGCAATCCAAGTAAATTGGATGCTTTAAAATTCGGTAGAAGGACACTTCTAATTACACTGGCAGGTCGACTATCTATCTATATATATATTTTTCAATAAAATGGATTGCACATATGCAGGGTAATTTCTGACTAATAATGCCTCACGGAGGGCTGTCAAGTCATCCACTTGCCATGTTCTTGCTTGTGTTAGATCAGTCCTTGGCATTTCTGTGGCTCTTCTCCCAGCTTTGTGGTCAGCACACTCCCTAAACAAGGACTGCTGTCTCCACCCTCCTACAAATACACTGGCTCTTCAGTGGTAAAAGACATGTGAGTGGAGGAACCAGCAAATCCTTCTCAGCTAAGATGTATATCCTGATATTTTCTATTATACTGCTGACAAAGGCTGCCCTGTTGCCCAAACATTCATCTTTTTCTCTGAGCCCTAATCTAGACTTGGCCTTGACCTTCACTGTGCCCTTGTTTCCTGCCTGTAGCCTCCTAAGTCAGGTAATAGAGGATCACCCCTGCCACTGACTTATAATCAAATTCTGCTTTTCCACCCTTGACATCTCACAGAGAAAGCAGAACCCGATGAACATACTTGGGCTGCTGGATCCAACAAGACCTGCAACTGCTGAACTTATGAGTATTTTGAGTCACTAAATTCCTTTCCCTCTCAAGACACTGTGAGTGGATTTTCTGTCACTTGTGATGGGAAGAGGCCTGACAGATGAGATTATTAATGTGGGACCTGCATGATTCAGGCAGCGACTCCGTGACTTTAACTCCAGCAGGCTTGTGAGATGTCTCACCCTTTGTGGCAGAGAGTATCTTCACTACAGCACTGTCCCAGGGGAGCCTGGGGAGGGAAGAGCAGGCACACAGGCTGTGGCTCTCCCGGCACAACCAGGCTGGCATTCCTCCTCTGCCACTCCATGACCCTCAGGCAACCACAGAACCTCTCTGAGCCTCCACTTGCTCACCAGTGAAAGAGAAGACACAGAACCTGCCCCACAAACTCTTCATGAGGCCAAAGGAAGGAATGATGGGCTAGAGGGGGACAAGTGTCACCTCCTGGTCCTTCACTGACACTTTGCTGATGTGGCAAGTTGTGAGTAAATCTCAGGTTAGGTGACTTAGACACCAAAGTCCCCCTGTAACTGGGACACCAGAACAAGTGAGGGAGGGCTGTCCAGGAGCTCGGAAGCTGGAGATGCTGGTCAGACACACAGCTGCACTCCTCGTCTGTCTTTCTGACACTGGGAAAGGGAAGACACAGAAAGGGACTCCTCTTCTCCTATTTCCAAACATAAAACATGGACAAGTTCAAATGGTTCATCTGAAAGCTCATGAGGCAGCTGTTTGGGTTGATGATGTGGACAAGGGAACACGGAGCTGCGGATGTGGTGCAGTGGCTCCTCTTCGGCTGCTTCCTGTTTTGCTCATAGCATCTCACTGCCCACTGGGAAGATCAGCCAGAGGTACCGGACTACATCTCCCTCTCTTGTGCTCGGCATAAATAAGTGGAGAATTTCCAAATAATAAGTACTCTAAGAATTCTGAGACATTTACCTACAAGTATGTAACTTTTTAAAATACTGGCTTATATAGTTGACAATATCTCCTAGTGCAGAAAATCTAGCAGTCAGTGCTTGTAGATGAGTACAGTGACTTACAATGAAACCAAGGACCTGGGCTCCTTGTACAATTCACCTCTACCATCTTCTTTTCATGCTTAGTAACTCACATCCACATGATGGTTGCCACATTTCCAGTCATCACAGCTTCTCCATGCAGAAAGAGAGTGAAAGTTCCTGTTATGTCCATTCTTTTACCAGGAAAACAGTAATTTTTCCAGAAATCTCAAATAAGCTCTCACCAGCCAGCACTGAATCCAATGGCCACCCTAGTTAGAGGAAAGTTTGATAAAGCAATGACTTCACAGGACACAGAGTGGAACGTGACATGGAGAGGGGTGTAAACCGCTGCCATGTTACTCAGCACCATGTCTGACATGAGTGCTGCACAGTCACGCAGGGAGGGATGCTGACCAACAGCTGATCTGCAGAGTTACTGGGAGGAAGGTGAGGTAGCCCAGTGCAGAGGCAGGTGGAGAGCGAGGGCACTGGGCACAGGTGAGCTCCCCGCTGGGAGTCCTGCCGTGCCAGTGGCCGTCCTCTGGTTTAGCTTCTTCACCCTTCGTCTCCAGAGCCTTGTGTAATGGGGGACACTCATCCAGGCCGCCCCAGGCACGCACAGCCCAGCCCTGCTCTTCAGGAGGAGCTGCCTCCCCTGCAAACTGTCTCCTGTTGTCCACCTGAGCAGCAGGATATGTGCCCACCGCCTGCCCGAGAGAGACCCCGAAGCTTGTTCAGCAGGACACTGTGCCAGTTGGGATCTCCACCGTCCCCGCAAAAAGCCCAGGTGCCCAAGGCTCCATCTCCAGCCCGCGGTGCTAGGCGAGGTGGTAGAAGGTTAGGAGGAGGCCCTGGGGAAGGAAGGGAGGCCTCCAGGGCCACGCCCTTGACCTTTCTCTCTTCCTCCATGACTCCCGGGCCACCGAGGTAGGTAGACTCCACGCACCCCTGCCACAGTGTTCAAAAGCATGGCGTCAACCAGCCTTGGCTGAAACCTCTGAAACCATGAGTCTGAAGAGACTTTCCTCCTGAGTTGATTACTTCAAGTATCTGGTCCCAGTGACAGAAAATGACAGATGTTTTCCATTAGAAAATACAGGCAAGGAAAACATGGCTGAGGATGGTGCCAAGGACCTGGGAACCTCAGGGGGCCAGGTGTCTGCCGACCATCACAGTTCTATCTGAAGACCACGGACGATGACCCATAACCTGTCACCTTGGGAGGGTGGCAGGCATCCGTCTTCCAACAGAAGCTGATGATGGTTCCCAAGTGCAGACGCTGTGAGAGACGCTTGGGATGACATGAGCTGCCCAGTCCACCCAGAGCTCTGAGATGACATGAGCTTCCCAGTCCATCCCGAGCTCTGAGCACATTAAATGCCTCTGTTCTGTGCTCTGCATAAAGATCAAGGGAGCTCCTCCTATTACTATCCCCACTGCCCCGGTGAAGAATTGAGGCCAGATGCTCGTGGAACACTGCTGGACAATGGTCTCATGGTGAGCACATGGCAAAGCTAGGGTTCTACCTGGGTTCCAGCACCATAATTTTACTACTAGGCGGGCTGCCTCCATGGGGAGGAATGAAGCAGGGGCACTGTGTCCATGGTGGGAAAGACACCAAGCACAGACCTCTGAGGCCAGGCTGCAGGAAGGGCTGAGAGTGACAGTCAAGCCCCCAACAGAGCAAACACCAAGAAAGGTCACCATCAGGTTGAAACTTAAGGACCGCCCCTCTCCCCACATCCCGTGAAAGAACTGACACCTAAGCCCAGACCTGAAGCGCAAATGCACCTCTTCTTGGTGAGCTGCACTGGAAGGGGAGGTTGGGCTGGTTGGGAGCAGTGCAGGCGGCAGCAGGCTTGAGTCTCGGGTGGCTTGAGGATGGAAAGGAGGAAGCCACAAGCCAACAGGCAGCAGTGCGGGGCACCAGGCTGCAGTGACACTGCACAGGACAACTCTGCCCCAGGTCATCCCAGCATGGTCACTTTCAAGGACAGGATGCTGCTGGGTGTGAATTCTCTTCATGGGGAGTGGCAAGGCCCGAGAGGAGCCAGCCAACGCTCTCTGTAAACTGGAGCTCTCTGGGAACAGCTGGGCGCTGCCCACATGCTGCTGCCCGAGCCTGTCCCACAGCCAAGCCCAGCACCAGCCTGGGGCACTGCAGGGTGCGGAGTGCAAACTCAAGGGTTCTAAAGCAGGGAGAGGACCGGGCCTGAGCATGCCATCCAGCTGGGGTCACGGCATTCTGAAGGGATGGCCATTTCCAGAGCTCTGAGTAGGGCCTAGTGCATCAGCGGACAAGATGAGTAAGGGGAACGGGAAGGGGAGAGTCTGGAAGGTCCCGATGCCATGACCCGGGTGGGGCTCTGGGTTCTAAACCATGGGGAGGTGCTTCGCAGCCCACCTGACAGACCTTTCTGGAGGACATGTTCCCAACACTCCAGAAAGCTGTTGCCATCCCATTCCAGTAAGCAGGGAAGAGGGCCAGTTCTCCATCTCCATATCGATGGGAAAACAGTCCCTTCCATGGCAGGGGGCATTCCAGGGTCACCCACTTGAATTCAAAATTAGATCTTCAGCTTTGTGACAATTTTTATGTCAGCCAATGTCCCTCTTTTTGTCTGAAATCAAGATGGGCATGAAAGCAACACTCCAATGAATAAAGGATCCAATCCATAAAAAGAAAAAAAGTCTTCACTTTGAGATCATTTCTATGTACCTAAAATGGCCAGGCACCATTTTGCAGAGGCTGTGAAGAAAGATACACAGTAACTCTTACGTTTCCCCACACCCTCTCTCAAAATTGTCAAAATGTTTCCTAAAACTCTTGGCTGAAGCACATGGGGTGTGTTCTGCAGTAGTCCAACAGTATTTGCAACTCCCTTGTTATCTGCCAAGCTCTGCGCCAGGCTCTAAGCCACGGGAGCTTCTAGTCTGGGCAGGGGACAAGGAACTACAGAATTCAGAGATGCATTTTGTGACAGAGGTGACTCCTCTTTTAAATCAACCAGTTGGGGGGGAGCGGCTATCTCCATCATCCACCTTTTCTTGTCCCGTATGGAATTCAGCAAATTCACCAGTCGACTGATTTGTGTATGGCACCTGATTTGGGCCAAAGGGAGCAACAGGCACTAGTGGGGGTCTTGGAATTCTGGCCCTGGGTTTTCATAAATTGATTTACATACGGGTTACAAAGAGGGGGCCTGAAAAGACGAGATGACGGGACACACATCCCAGGAGCCAGGGAGAAGAGATGCCATCAGATGCCAGGGTGGCTTCAGTCCAGGAGAGAGGGCAGACAAACACCCACAGGGTGCAGGGCTGCCCGCTGCCTGGTCCCCTGGTCTATATGTCAGCAGCAGCTCTCCCAGCCCCACCCCTGCGCCCCAGGCCTTTAACTGAAAGGTTGCACACAGGGAGGGAGTGCCCTGCGACTTCTTTTTCTATCTTTATCTAAAATTTAAAACAATGCAAGTAAGCTGCCAACATTAACATCTGGACTTCACACAATGTACAAGGTTTTCAGGTTCTGTGTGAACAGGAAGATGCAGCTGCACTGGAGCCAGATCTCAGCTTGACAAACTTCCCTGAGGAGGGGTGCAGGTCCCCAGTCTCTTCCTGCCTCCTTCACCTGTGCCAGCCCCTGCAGGACCCGCTGTGATATCTGATATGCCCCATGAGATGAGCGCCCTGACAAGGAGTCCACTGTACCCACCCCACACCAGGCACTGTCTTGCAGAGGGCACAGCCTATCTCAGTGGAGCTCACAGGCACACTGGGGAACGTGGCAGGAGCCACAAGGGGCAAGACCATCAGGACTCACAGGAGGACACAGCTGCATAACTCAGGTCCCTTCTGCTGTGGGTGGTGCCCCCACAAAGGCACTCCATGGGCACACCTGTGTCACAAAACAAAGCTGCAGCTTTTCCCTGCAGCCTGTGAGCACCTGAGCAGGAGAATCAGGTCTACCCTCACAGGGTGGGCACTTAAAAAAAGTGTGTCGAATGCAATATAAAAAAGCAGTGGAAGGATACACTGAGCTATTTCTAACACACAGATACACAGGTACACTTCCTGTTCACCCCTGGGGCTCTCAACTCTCGAGCCAATGCGTTCGCTCCTCCACTGGGCTCTACTGTTGCAATACAGACTGTTTTATATCACACACACTATATGTGATAAACAGAATAATAGACACCCAGGCTTCTCTGTTCCCAACATCAGCACCTGTAAATACACTGTCTTCCATAGCGGAAGGGCATTTTTGTTTGACTAAGTTGAGGATCCTGAGATGGGCATGTTCTCCTAGACTCTGGGCAGACTCCATGTGCTCACAGGGGTCCACATGAGTGGAAGGACACTGTCCCAAGACACTGCACTGCTGCATCTAAAGGTGGAGAAAGGGGTCCCACAGCAAGGAATCCTGGAAAAGTCTAGAAACTGAAAAAAGAACAAATGTGCCCTAGACCTTCTAGAAGGAATGTGACTCTCTGGACACCCTGACCTCAGCTCCCTAGAGCCTTGCTTTGGATTTCTGCCCTCCAGGCTTGTAGTTTTTTTAATCGCTGGCAATGTTTTTTGTTGTTTTAAGTCACTAGGTTTTTGGAGATTTATTATAGTAACAATAGGAAATTAATATAATGAATTAACAGCAGAAAATTCCTAATGAAGCAGAGTCCCAATGTCTGTATCCTGGTGGTTTAACCTTCTTGGTAATTTAAACTGATTTTTAACCCTATTTTAAGTAACATATAGGGAAATCAGTACAAAAGTGTGAATCACTATCAAAAACAAGGTTAATTTATTTTTTAAAGTTTAATATTTCCATTTTGGTCTACCTAATCTTTCTAGAGCATACAGGGCCTCATGACACAATCCCTGAAATGTCTAACTATTAATACCGAATCTTATTTTCCTCTACCAAGTTCTATGGGTTTACTAAATTAAGCCAATATAGTCAAAGGGTCCATTTTCCAACAAGTTTTTCTTTAACAACTGGAGCTCAAGGGTTGTCAGTTCATTGCTGCTCAACCAAGTGAAAAATTTGTAGCATTGGAGGTAATATAATTCAAGAGGATATGGGATGTCAGGTCTTGTTGTGACTTAAATAAATCTCAATGAATTAAACTCCCTTAACAACTTTTCAACAATATTGCACCTTGAATGTTCATGGAAATGCCTTCAAGTAACTGTAATAAAGTATGAAATGAATAAAAAGCCCTTATATTAAAAGACCAGCACCTAATTCGTGAAGTGCCTGGAAATTCACTGGATGGTCCTCCAGCCCCAACATCCTTCAGATGCTCCAAGGCCAGGCGGCCCATGGTGTGGCTGGGCTGGGACCATCCATTCCGCCAGTGGCTGTCAGGCAGCTGGTGTCAAGGAGAGGTGACACGCTCAGGCATTCCTCACGCTGGCCTGCTGCTGGCAGCCAAGAGTCCCCATGCCTTTACCTGCTAAGTCAGGAGCAGTCGCAGCATGAGCAGGATTCTGTGCAAATTGATTTATGGAACAGAATTGAATGGGGAGACTATTTTGAGATGTGAAGGGAATGTGTACAGGTTAAGGAAAGTAAGACACATTGTTGAGGATCCCAGAAACTGGCATCAGGGCCAAGCTGCTACTCCTGCTGAGCAGGAAGGGCCAAGGGGAGCACATGGCGATGCTGGAGCCTCTGAGAGCACAGGCACAGCTAATGCTCTAGATGGGTGTGGAGCTTCTAGACCATCCTGTGGTGCTCGAAGAAGTGAGAGGAAACACGCCACTCGTTCTCCTTTTCCCTGGCAAACTCCTGCTGGTGCCCCCATTGGCCAAGGCTGACCACCACCCATCAGGTGTGGAGGTGGCTTGAGAGGTCTGAGTGGCGAGCCCCTAGGCAGAATGGCTAGCAGTGTAGGTGACCATACCTGGAGTTCACAACTCCTGGGCTGACCTCAGGTCTCCTTTCCAAACTCTTCTCCTGTAATCCTTCCCACCAAATTTCTTAAAGAGAGAAAACACACTCTGCCCATGGAGGGAAAGCCTAAGGCACTCTGGTAACACGTCTGCCTTCACCTTCTGTCCTGACCAGTACCTTAAGGACCTACTGCAAAAGCGCAAAAATACATGTGCAATGATTTTCATTGAAGCTGTGTTTGCATTTGCAAATACTGGGGGAACCTAAATGTACATCAATATTAGATTGGTTAAGGCATTGAGGCTTGCTAAAAAGCATGCTGAATTATATAGACTACACAGACTCAAATGCGTATAAGAAAATGTTCAAAAAACATGTTAAATGGAAATATCTAGGTTGAAAACAGTTTTGACACTATGATCCCTTTTATCAGGTACAATATATTGTCCATGGAGTGGAATATTTTTATAAATTAATCACTATCTGTCATGCCAAGAATTTTTCCTCCACCTATATTCAATTTAGTCCCTGCTGTCCACTGTTGAAGTCAAGAAGGTTCCCACAGAAACACAGAGTACCAAATATCAGTTCTTGACTTTCAAAAGTCTTCAAGTCAAATTTTGGAAATAATAGCATAACAATAATTGAGAAAACGGAACACTTTTCAGGAAGCAAAATGATGTGGGTAGACCCAGAACATCACATCTGTGACACAAGTGGTTCAGAGGGACACTCGGCCCATCAAGAGACAATTGGTCTGTCAAAAGAGAAATGAAGATTCCTTGAGCTTTGAGAGGAAGGGTCACTGGAGAAGAAAACAAGGAAGTATTTTTGGTGGTTGTTCCAAAGTTGAAAGTCCCCCTACAGAGGTTGTGAGACAATACACATCTTACGTTTGCTGAGATAGTGAGCAAGGAGATACCTGGGCACTGCTGCCCCAGTGGGGTAGGGGGCAGGTGATGTGTTCCCATGACACCCAGATCAGTGCAGAAGGACACCAAGAAGCTCTGGATACAGGAGACTTCACAGCAGAGAGGGAGTGCATTAAGGGGAAAAGGGCCACAGCTGAGATGGGGGACAGGTGGGTGGCAGCACGGTCTGCACAAGCATCTGGGGATCAGGTGCCACTGAGGCCACTGTGAACCAAGCAGGGAGACTCAGCTGAGGAAGCAGTCACATGAGCCCCACTCGGGAAGAGTGACGGGGCGGGAGGCGCTCAAGGAGCACTCACGCAGCTCTAGTGGTTATGTGGGTTGGGCAGCAGCCTCTACCTCCTGGGCAAGCGTCTTGGACTAAGGATGGTCTTCTGCTCAGGACAGAATCTCAGTGGACATCTTGAGATGATTAATAACAAGGTGGATGAATACATCCAGGAAAGGCATTGAATAGGTTTGTGGAGCACCTACTCAGAGTCCGACACAATGAGAAAAAAGAAGGGGGATCTGCTCTCAGGAGTCAGAGCAGAAGGGCAAAGAAATATGGAAAGATGAGAGATGAATAAGAAAAATAAATAAATGTATAAAACGCCATGGGTGCAGTGAGTGCTATACTTGAAAGAAAAGCAAATAAGTGTGTAGAAAGCCAACAGGGGAAGAGAGCAAAGGCGTCTGTCGCTGTCGATGGAGAGCTCAGGGACAGGATCTTCTGTCTGACAACAGGAAGTAGTGACAGGGACACAGGAAGTAGACAGAGGAAATCTGTGTAAGAATAAATCATGAAAAGCCCAGGAGAATGCAGCAGTGCAGCGAGCTGCAGCCTGGAGAGGTCGCCCCAGCTGACAGCCCTCACTCCACCCTCTCCCTGCTAAGACCACTTTCTGATGAAGAAAAACTACTACTGCTTATCGGAAAAACCCAAACAAGGAGACGCATGAAGTGGAAGTTAAAATGTACTCTCTAAACTTCAGTGATCTCCCCTCCAATCTGTGGTAATGAGAAATGCATATGTACAGACACAGGAGGAGAGTGTGTGTGTGTGTGTGTGTGTGTGTGTGTGTGTGGTGTTATCTGAAGCTCTATGACAAACACCAAAAGATGGAGTGACTGTAGCAGCCAATGTATTTGCTGTATCTGGAATCATGTATGTGTGTTGTGTTCAGCTTGGTGGCTCTTGTGACTAGTCTCCTGGGGTCAATTGGACTATTGTCACTGGGTAGTCCAGTACAGAGATTGGTGCTGGCCAGGCCTCTTTCTCATATGGCTTCTCAGCCTCAAGGAGGCAAATCTAGTGTTTTTCTCCAGGGCAGAGACAATCCAAAGGGGACCAAAAGGACAAGATCCCTTGCTACCAATGATCAAAAGTGCTTTAATGCCAGTTTCACCCCTTTCTATAGATCAAAGCCACCATGAAGCCAGCCTAGTCAAAGAGCAGGAGCTAGACTGTGCTTCTTAATAGCAATATTTATAAAATCACACAGGTACGAGGAAAAACAAAGGTTAATGCCATGATATTCTTTAGAATAGGAAAACATATAAAACAAAGAGGAAAAATGTGGAAGGAATATAAAGAGACAATTTATTATAGATGAAATGCAAATGGAAAATAGATCATTAAACAACATACTTTTCAATTCACCAGTAACTATTGGAAACATCACACATTCTCTCACAAAAAAAAAATGGTTTCAACTATAAAATAACTATCATTATGTCAGTTCACAGAACTAACTACCTGAGACAAACACTGTTTCTTAAAAACTCTATTTCACAGGTGAGGAAACAGAAGCTGGGGGCTGAAGCCTGTTCCAGTAATAGACAGATGGGACCCTGGGCCAGTGTCAAGGCAGCTGGACCAGGGAGCAGAGCAGAGGCTGGCCAGCTGCTGATTACTGTTCTCAAGTCCTCCTTGTATCTACTACACCTACTGATAAGCAGCCTCCTCCACCCCCAGCCGCAACTTCAGCATCTTGTGGACTTTGGTCTGCAATTGATCCAACCCACACTTTTCATAAAGATGGAAACTAAGCCTCTGGTGGGAAGAAACTGGCCAAAGATACATTCATAAAATTCGGTGCATATGAAGATCAGGTCACCCCCTGCTCCATCCCAGCAAACTATCCTTGCTGCCTGTGGTCACTGCTTCCCAAAACACAGGACCTGTACAGATGTTGACATGAAGTTCTGTCCCTTGCCACAGCTCACAGGAAGTGAGGAGACAGATCCACCCAACACGAAAACGCCATCCTTTAGTAGCTCTTCCTTGAGTTCCGCTCACATCTGTGAGCACCCTGGAACAAAGCTCTCTCCCTGACCCAGACAATTAATACACCTACCCCGCACCCTACAGGTTACTCCTATTCAGGAGCTGATACTTTACATGGTAGTTTTGAATCCACAGGAGAAACAGCTCGGTCACTATCTAGCCAGTATTTGCACAGGGGTGTTTCTCTGGGACAGAAAGCAAGCTCTTCTTCTGCTCTTTGGACCCATGCTACAATATTTAGCAGCAGGATAAAATCATATAGAGAGATCAAGTCCAGGAAATGCATATTAAAAAGAAACTCAGGTATCAGGCTAACTTAATTTCATTTCTTTCAGGGAACATTATTATTATTACTCCAAGTAAGATTTCTTGTTTACTAATTATGTTGAACATATGAAATTGCAGTTTTGTGGGTCAAAACATCAAATATTGCTGTTTTCAAATGGCTCAACCAAGAAATCATTTTCCATGTTCATCACTTGTAGGCAAGCACTTTAACATAATAACATCTATTTTACTATGGGCATGGTGCTTTGCATATGTTCTGGCAAAATAAACATCACCATATGTGGGGTAGACAGTGTGTTCATGACATTTCCTTCTTCACTCAGTATATACCTTTTTAGAAATCTAGCCACATTGCCATTTTTAAACCTATTTTTTTTGTTTCTAACTTGTATGCCATGCTCCTACTCATGTGCCAAGTTCCATGCTTCACCAATGACACACTTTTACCTCTCTACTCTCCCCTGGGGCACCCAGGGTGGGGCGATGAATGAGAAATTCATCCCTGAGACCCAGCACTGCAGGAATCTCCCTCCTGCCAGTGTGCTGACAAGACTTGTCTTTTTCCTACTGGTTTGCAAGAGTCCCCTGCATATTTTGCCTATCGGTAACTTATGTGATTTAGACCCTGCAAATATCCTTGAGAAGACTCCCTCTCCCTCACAGTTCTCCAGCAGATCCTCGGTGACCTCTGCAGAGCAGTGGCCACCAGGTGATGGCCACGTGTCTTACTGTGATGACAGCCACTCTTCAGCTGTAAGAAGTGGGTGCCGGATCCTGGGCACTCTTCTTCTCTTCGGAATAACTTCTCTTCAACTAGGTCACAAGGTTGTCCTTTCCACATGCCTGCATGTTCTCCATTGCTCATAAGCCATTTATCATTTTCTTAAATTTCAAACCATTTTTAAGCAGACAATAATACTTAATCCATCTTAAGAAAAGAATAAACATATGGTTTAGAAATCTACCCTTGAGAGACCGGCAAAACTCCTGAGAAATGGAGTGCGTGGAAAACTGCCAGAAGCAAGGTGTGGAGGGAACACGACCCATCAAACTAACCCAAGGAACATTCTGGAGTGAGAAACTGAATTTATCCTCAGATACACATGCCTCCCCCCCCCAACTCCATTTCTGGTAACTGTACCTTATTCACACTGGAGAACTGTCCTTGGACGCCAGCACCCGGAGCCCAACACCAAGGAAGAAGCCTCATTCCTGAACCAAGTCTTAACAGTCAGTCAGGTCCTCTCTCTACAGCGATTGGCTCAGGCGTGGGCATGTGACCAAGGCAGAGCCAATGAGACTCACTACCTCTTTCCACAGTGATTGGTTAATGCATAGGCATGTGACACAGGGTGGGCCAATGAGAATAAAGAAGACGTGCTCAGGTCTTCTGCGTTAGAGAGCCTGGTCTTTCCCCCAGGGAACTGGAGTCCTGAGGAAGTGGTGTCCAGGGTGTGCGCCCGTCTTTCACTCGCCCGTCTGTTATCGCTGTTTGATGAAGGAAAGCCTTTCTAGGGGCTGTCCTCGCTCCTGGAGGAAGGGAGGAAGTGATCTGAAGAAAAAGAGCTTGAGGTGGAGGGAAGATGGAACGCAGGACCCCGGGAGCAGGTGCACGCTTGAGCTACGGGGAAAGCACAGGGTAAGGCAGCAGTGGCGGGGCGGACAGGGGAGTGACCACGGAGGGGACAGGAGGCCTCTGCCAATGTAGGCAGCACGGCTGAGAGGAAGGAGAGCAGGAGAGGAAGGCAAGGACCTCACAGCAGATAGGGCTGCAGGATGACTGGTGTGTTCCAGGCTCCCTTCTGTATTTAAATAAATAAATAAATGTATATACATATATAGGCATATCTACATGTAAATATGTGTTTATGTGTTTCGTATGTGTGTATATATGTGTTTCTGTGTGTGTATGTGTGTGTATGTGTGTATGTGTATATATATATTTGTTTTTAAACGAACCTATTTATAATACAGTGGGCCCATAGTAACTACTTGATAAATTGGCCCTGCTATCCCTGGGCTTTTCTAAGAAGCATTAAATTACTTTTCTCTTGTAACCATTTTATGTAGAGTTTTCTATAATTTGCAATCAAAGAATTTTAACCAACCCAAAACATTTTCCTTTCCTTAAGCAACATTTAATAATGCATGCATCTTTCCCATGAGAAGCCATTAGTGTAAACAAAACTGACATTAATGACCAGGTTTAAAACAAACAGACTTAGCAGTTCTAGTTCTTGAGTATTATCAGTGGAGAGTCAAGTCCAGAGCCGGGTAGTAACTTTAGAGGAAAGAGTAGTGGACATGCAGCTGTGCTTTAATTTTAAAAGATGTGCTTATTTCACATGACCCACCATCTTGTAGGGGTGGGCTTGAAGCCATTCCACAGTGGGGAGAGGCTTAGGCACCAGCCTTACCCCTCATCCCATTGGGCTATTGTCAGCTTAGACTGCTATGGAATGAATTAAATCAGCTGGCCATATGGGACTAAGCCCAGCATCTCTGCACATCAACACCTGCCCCAACAAGCTGGCACAGGTATAACACTAACCATCACAGAATGAAAGTGTCCTGGTTGCATGGAAGAAAGCCCAGACTCGTCACTCATTCACCACTAGTATGTCCATGCTGGATGTTTCTCCAGGACTTGATGCTTTTCAAAGCATTTTGATGCACATCATCTTACATGATCCTCACAAAACCTTATGAGGGTAATATAATTTTCATGTTATCTAATAGAACAAATTTAAGGAATTTGTCCACAGTATATAAGCCATGAAGTGGGGATGCCAATACAGGTACCAATGGGAGGCACCTGATTAGGCACAGAGCTGGAACAGAACAGGCTTTTCAGGCACACATCAAGGTGGGTGAGGCCTGTTCTTTTTTCTCTTCTCCCTCTCTATCCTCTCAGCTAGTCTAGACCCAATCAGGAAAATAGCAACTGCTCTGACGATTTTGGAGTCACTTAATCCAGGACATTGGCTGCACATGTGATGGAAACACTGTGCTAGACAAATTTTCCAGACTCTAGCAATATTGGGAAGGCACAGCATGCCTGGGATGGAGAGGCAAAGGGGAGAGGAGGTGGTGTGCAGTCCAGAGCACCAAGGTCCCCATAGGAAAGCAGGCTGCTGCCAGACAGGCACTTAGAGCAGAGTGGCATGGGAGTTCCCTGTCTGCCCCCTCCTGTCTTAGGGTTTGTCACCTTAAGACAAACCTAAGACAAACATCACACTAAAACCTGGTAACTTTGGGAACAAGGTGCATGTGGCCAGGGAGACAGCAGCTAAGAACTTACAGAAACTTGAAAGGTGCTTTAATCATACCGGCCACACCGACTGAACCTACCACTTTCTCTAGGTCCCACCCTGTTACATGGATAAAAGCAACCCTGACAATTAAGGCCTTTGCATCAAAACAAATTAATAAATAAAACTTTGTAACCAGACAGTACAGACTGGGACACATGCTCTTTTAAATAGGCATAAACTTACAATAACAGTTAACCTCTAAATCATAAGACAGCTGCTTTCTTACCCCATAAATAGAATCTGTATAGCCAAGTATTATGGATTTCCTTTTCTCCAGTTCAATAAACAGTTAAGATGATTTTCTTTCCTTCCAATGGCCAGCAAAAATGCCCTGTGTGCCAAATCAGAACTTTTTAGTTTTATCCATTCTGTTAAGTAGAGGACTTTTTTAGACATTTTTAAATAGTCAATAAAATGAAAAAGAGTAGTTTATGACATAAAAAGTTTGTGAAGTTCAAACTCCAGTGCTTATAGTTTCATATTCATAGTCCTACTCATTTGCCTGCATGCCACCTGTAGCTTTCTCACAAAAATTCACCCTCTAGTCTAACCTAAGGAAAACATACACAAACCCATAACAGGGTTCATTCTACAAAATAGCTGGCTAGTATTCCTCAAGACTATCAGGAACTTTGCAAGCAAGGACAGACCAAGAAGCTGCCACAGGCCAGAGGAGTTTGAGGAGATCTGACTTAGGTGCACTATCTGGCCAGCACCCAATCTGAGAACAGAAAGAGAACCTGAGTGGGAAATGTGGATGCCCAAGGAAGGCTGAAGCTTAGCTATCCATACTGTGAAGCTGTTGGTTTATGAGGCAAGTCTACCAGGGTTATACAGAATGTTGGAAACAGGGAACCTGGACAAGAGGTCTAAGGAGATGTTGTGCACCATCTTTGCAACTTCTGTGTAAATTTAAAATCATTCCAAAATAAAAATGTTTATTCAAAATGAAAATGTGAATTTTAACATCTAAGAGTAAAATCCCTCATGTATTCAAAGAACATGGAAGCCAACATGAGTTCCTGTTGGGATCCTCTTTTCACATGAAATGAGCCATAGGCAGGGTGGCGGGGCTCTTGGTTCAGGGAACAAAAACTCTGCCAAGGCTTATAGATGGAAGTTCCTCAGGACATCCTGGTTGGCCTCTTGGAAGAAAAATCATTCTTCATGACAGATGGGAAAGTGAGTGAAGAGGGTCAGAAACAAGGAAAACCACCAACGCAATCTGTGATCCCTCACTCATTGCAGAATCGATAAAGAAAAGATAATTCATGCAGTGCATACAAGATGATGTCTCCACCTGCCACCTCCAGCCAGCTGCACGTTGGCCACCAAACCCTCACCAGCAGTGAAATAGGTCACATGCAGTGTGTTCTCCAATAACTTCTATAAAAGGCAGAAAAGAGGAAAGTTCAGTCTATACTTTTACTAGTGGACCAGCTGCACGGTAACTGCTTCCTGAGGGAAAGTGTGGATTCTGTCTTGGCTTGGAGAAAAGCAAAACCAAATGCTAAGAGTGATCACTTAGCACCTGTCATAAAACCATATGCACAATAATTTGTCCACCAGCCTGGACTATTATTCAGCATCCCACCTGCCACACATGACATGCCAGAGCTTCAGAAGCTGAATATTTACACTTATTTCTGTCAGCCCTTTGTGTCGTATGTACCTGGGAAACTGCACTTGGAGACTTTCAGACACCTCCATGGTTTTCATTAAAATGAGAGCCCTGCATGGGACGGCATTTGCACGTCTGTAAGTCTCCTTCACAGATATGACTGAGGCTGCGTGAATACTGAGTCACAGGGATATTAACTGTGGCGACATTCATAATCATACACAAAATAAATAGCAAATGTGCTACAACCTGGTCCACGAATGTGAATCTGGTATTGATTAGCTGAGCAGTCTTGAGCTAAATTTCCCTAGGACTGAAGTTTCCTCATGTAAAACATGGAATGACAATATCTGTCTCTGGGTTATTTGTGAGTGTCATGTGAGTTACTGTATTAAAGAACTGGGCTGAGCAGTGGACACATTGGCGCATGCCTGAAATTCCGGCAGCTCCAGAGCCTGAGAGTATCACAAGTTCAAGGCTAGCCTCAGCAACTTAGGAGACCCTGTCTCAAAATAAAAAGGGCTGGTTATATAGCTTAGTGGTTAAGCAGCCCTGGGCTCAAACCTTGGTACCCCCCCTACCCGCCGCCCAAAAAAGAACTTAGTTGAGTCACTAGGACATATAAATAAAAATATTACTTGCTATTATTTTTAATTAATAATCACTATTAAATGCCAATGAGAATGTATATAAATAAATTGTATCTACTTTTAAAGTGGAATAAGCAGCTGTATAAATGGGGTATAGCAGTCTTGACAGACTCAAAACATGCTCATAAAACCTTAATAAATGGAAAATTTAAAAGTTATAAATCTGTGTTGTATAGTGTGTAGTTCAGATGTGAGATGTCCCCCAAAAGCTCATGTGAGACACTACTGGAACATCCAGAGGAAATGATTGGGTTACCAGCCTTAACCTAATCAGTGCATCAATCCATTTGAATGGATTAACTGGGTGAGAACATAGGTGGGCAGGTGTCCCTGGAGAAGGTGGGTTGCTGTGGGCATGCCTTTGGGAATGTACCTAGTGCCTGGTGACCTGCTTAGTCTCTCTCTGCTTGCTGGTTCCACATCCTGAGCTGCTTTCCTCCACAACGCCCTTCCATCATGATGTTCTGCCTCACCTCGGGCCAGAGCAATGGAGTCAACCATCTATGGACTGTGATCTCTGAAATCATGAGCCAAATAAACTTTTTCTCCTCTCAAATTATTCTGGTCAGGTCTTTTGATCACAGTGACTAATAGACACACACACACACATACACATATTCAACAGAGGGACGGATGTCCATTTTTCTCCATCTAATTGCTTTTACTGTGTTCCTGTTTTTCATCTACCACACACTGCATTAGAGAGTTGGCAGGTAGTTGGGAAGAAGCCCCAGATGTGTGTGCCAATCAAATGGAAAACAGAACAAAGATCCCTTGTGTTCTTACCTGCAGCATCTCTCCAGGAAGCAGGATCGGCAAGTCCGCCAGAAAAGAACAGGAATTTCTCTCCTGCCCCAAAATATACCACAGGGCAATAGTACAGTTCTTCCCTGGCCCACCAGATGTTCCCACCAATTCAAGAAGTGAAATCTGAGGGTGGATTTTGCAAAATAGTATGACTGGAAGATGAAAAGAGAGATTAATGTCCACTTCTCAGCTCCGATTCCTGGCTGTATTTATTCTGCAGCACTTTGGTAGTTCTGGGAGATGTAATTTTCTGTTGATTTATATGTCTTCAGCTTTTTCTCAGTGCTGTCCATAATGAGCTGTCCTTTCCCTGAGGGAATGAAGCTGTCATTCAGATGCCATAAGAGGGGTGCACATGCAGGGAGTGACAGATCACACACCCTTTCTTCCTAAAAAGCTCTTAGAGAGCAAATTGTGACCTAGTGTTGCAGTGGAGGGCTGGAGCTGTGCTGTGCTCCACCGGGCAAGGGGTAGGGAAGGGTTTATTTCTTTGTCCATTTATTGAATCCTATTTAAATCATCTATGTATCTGGAACAATATTGGGCCCCAGAGAAACAACAGAGATCAAGGCAGACATGGACATAGAGCTGACTTACTTGGGAGGAGGACACAGTTGCCAAAGATGGACCCTTGGGAAGCTGAGCTTTGAGAGAGGTAAACATGCCTGTGCCCAATGATTCATCATCTAGACATGCATTCTAAGGAAATAATCAAGATTTGGGAAGGAGATAGATGGGCAAAGATGTTCATGGTAAGCATTATTTATGACAGCAATAAGCTTTTGAATGCAACCTAAGTATCCATCATTAAAAATGATTAAGTAAATATGGTTCAGATGTATTATGTATGAGATATTAAATCATCATCACAACTGTGACTTAAAGATAATAAAATGTCATTAGAAATGTTTATGATGTGTTATGTAGAAAGTAGACATAAAAGAAAGCTATATAAATTAACTCAAGCTATTAAAAGTCTTCATATAAGTGTGCATGTATATGTGGAAATTGATATAGGTGCATATACTTACGTCACTTATGTTTGACTTTTGTTGGGGATATTCAGTAACAAGGCCTATCAGAAATGTGACCATATTGATTTGGCAGGATTTGAATGAAAGCTGAGAGGATGAGGAGATATTTCTTAGAAACCTTAGGAGATCTTTCTTAGAATTATCAGTTGCAATTTATGTTTGAAAATGCAGAGTCTTGCAGAGGCTTGTGAGTAAAGAATCNTGTTCCCCACCAAATGGTGTTCCCCACCAAAAGCATGCAGGAGCCTCTATGAGTACATTTATATGCATCACGGGGGTTAGTTCATTCTATCATGTTGATGACAGGGAAGGACCCTGCGTGCGGCCTCTCAGGCTCCCTGACAGCCACTCCGGTCTGACAGCCACTCCTAGTCTGGACCGCACCTTCCCTTGGTGCCCTCCTCCTGGCTCTCTTGCTCTGCCCTCAGCCTGGAGGTGTCCTAGAAGAGCAGGGACTGCAGTCTTCCATCAGCTTGCACACCGCCCTCAGAAAGGTTCTCTCCCACCTACTGATCTGAAGTGGACACCACCGTGGCTTTCCCACAGAGGAGGGAGTTCCTAGAGGCCCCATCCTTCTTCCTCTCCTAAGTTCTAGCTGAATCCTGACCCCAAAATGTCACACTTCTGACAAGACTTGCTTCCGAAAAGCCCCCTGTGGCTGTCAACTTCCAGTTCGCTGTCAGGTCCCAGCCATCTGCCCTGTTGGGTCTCATGCAGAACTATGTCTCCCATCTCTCTTGTGCTCTGCCCTTGGCAGGTCCTACCAAGCTGATGGCACTGGTGCAAGACGAATTGGGAAGAAGGAAGAACCAGAGCATTTGTTTCTCTTTCTACTTCTGAATGTTCTAATGAAGGCAGAATCTCTGTGGTTCCATTTCCCTGGCAGCCCCCTTACCATGGTCACCTTACCTGGGACGCTTACTGCTATGGATGGAGCGCCTACCAAGTGGTTGCAGTATCAGGGCTCTAACAATAGAACCTCACCCCTTTGTCGCTCCACCTTCTGTGGACTAGCTGCTTTTAGCAGTTGCTAGTCTCGGGGTTATTTTATCACCCAACACCATCCAACACTTAACCTTTTGGCACTTCTTCGCCTGGAAATGATGATTAGCAAAAAAATAAATAAAAAATGAACATGCATAAAGGACAGTTTTTATTTTGCAATGCTGGAATGGAACTCAGAGCTTCTTGCATGCTGGGCAAGAGCTCTGCCACTGCGAACCCCACAGCCCTTAACTTTAGGTAGTAACAGAATCTTTGAAGGAAACAAAATAAGATGCAGTGAGCAGTGAGGTCACACTATTAGGTTATCTCATGGCACGTTTCTGGTGGGTGGTTAGTGTGTGGAATCCCATTTAACACAGAAAACACTGAGCCTCAATAGGGTTCTGTGGCCTCTCTCAGGGCATAAAGTGGGCCATGGCAGGCCTGGGCTGCCTCCCACTCAGATTGTGGCAGGACTGCCAACATTGTTAGTGGGTTTTCCTTTCTCATTTAAACCATCTCCAATCTTTCCAATTTGAAATAAATATACATGAGTATTAGAGAAAGGTCATCAAAATTACCTACCAAATAAGAAGATGCCTATGAGAGATTTTCATGTACCTAGGTAATCAATTCCTTTACTGGATTCTTTCTGATAAAATACCTGGAAGGAGTTTTGTTTTCCTAGATGGACCATGTCAAATAGATTCAATCACTAATCACTTCATCCTATTTTGTTGAGTTCAAGAGGAAAAAATTTACACACGGTTCAATTCTCTCATGGGCCCCAGAAGTCTCCCACCCAAAGTTATATGGGGAACAGTTTGAACAAGTCTCAGAGGATCCTGGGAGACCAAAACAAGACCCAACTCCCCAGGCTGAATGAGGTCTTTGCTCTGTGCTAGGCCTTGGCTGTTTGCTTGCTGGGGAGGTAGAAATGACAAGTGGTGATTGCTTGTGAGCTACCCTGGTGGGGATGCTAAACCCAAAGGACAGATGCAGCATGTGCTGCACCGTGGTGCACACGGGTGTACATGGCACGTGGAAGGCAGACCAAGGGGAGAAACGGCAGTGACTTCCCTGGGAAGGCACAAGGTTGAGCTGGTCTTGAGGGATAAGAAATTGATGGGATGTGCATGGATGTTCACGATGGGGGAGGACAGAAGAATGTCACATGCAGGAATATGGGTAAGAAATATTGGTGTCAGGCAACAGGAGAGTAAAACAGCAACAGGAGTACCTGGTTCTGTGGTTCATACCTGGTTTCTGTGGTTCTTCATCTCCCACATCCATACCTCTTCTCTATGGCAAGAGCCCTGATTTACCCCTAGGCCCACCTCTTTCCCACTTTCAGTCCCCATGGCCTGGGTAAGGCTAACCCCACCCCAGCCTTGGTTCCAAGTGTGGGTTTATGACTCAGATCGAGACATTGGAGCACTCCACTAGTGGAGAGCCCAGCCACACCATGGGTCCAGGAGTGGCACGGGCCCAAGAGGCAACCCCACAAGATCATGCCATTCCCTTGACTCCTGCTGGAACCACTGGAAGCTTTCTCCCCTCTGAGAGAAAAAACCTCTAGATGCCTGAAGCATTGAAGACCATTTCCTGGAAGAGTACAGAGCTGTGAGCTGCCCTGGTGGGGTACAGCAAAAAATAAATAAAAAATGAACATGTATAAAGGACACGGGAACACATGTGCATCCTGAGAGCCCGGGAGTTGAGCAAGCCTAAGGGAACTGCTCATGAGAGGAAGCAAACCACAGTCTAGGACGGAGAGAGGCAATGCCATGAGTGCCCGTCCTGATGGCCACCAAGCACTCCACGGTGCTCAGCCTCCTTCCAGGAGAATGGAAGCTGCTGGAATGGTCTGGTCATGGGTGAGAAGACCTCCCTGATGGGGTGGAGAATGGATTGAGAGCAGGTAAGGGCATGAAGTAAGGCTGGCTAGGGCTGCTCAGTTATTCTGCAAGAATAACCATGAAGGTGGAAAGAAGGGGTAGATGGCAGGGGCACCTGGGGACCAAGGTGCCAACAAGGACAATACTCATATATTTGAAGCTCAAATGGCTGCACTGAGAGCATCCACTGTATGCCCTGCTCTCTGGGAACACAGTATGTGCCATGGTGTCTTCAGTCCCCTAGATCTCCACACTAGAGAGAGATTGGGACTTTATGAAGAGAGATGTTGATCTCAACCTTAAGCAAGGAGTGACCCGAGAAGAACACACCCAATGAAGGCGGACCTGGAACAGCAGGGACAGCTCTCACCATTGTCAAATGATGAAGCCTCCAATACTGAGAGAAGTGACCAGGGAATCAGGAGGAAAAACAGCCCACACTGTCAGGAAAGCCACAGGAATAACATGGAACCGTGATTCTCAAGGGTCGCTCCTCCTGGGGTTCCCAGCACTGCTGAGGGGGGTCCTCTAAACCACCCCTGAGTGGATGTGGGGGCAGCCTTTTTGCCTGTTCATTCTCATTGCCTCTGAGTGCAGAATGGAGATTTCCAGAGGCAGCAGGCAGAGGCCACAGGATGTGTGACATTGCATCAGAATGAAGAAAAAACATAGTAACATTTGTCCACTTAAATTTCTAATATGGTGAATATTCATTGGTACAAATAAAACACTTTATTTCTGGTGCGATTCTCAACACTGTAAGTAGAAGTGGGTCCTAGGATCAGAGCGTGAGAAGCCCAGCAGAGAGTGTCAAGGAGGGAGTGCTCATTAGTGTCAGAGGTCACTGAGATTTCAAGGGCACTACCCTGTCAGATCCCTGGATGTGACTCACCTTCGAGGATAATGCAGGGGTGGGTCAGAGAGGCAGGAAATAACCAGCATGAGGACCCTGCTTTCTGCTTGGCACCAGCCCAGGTAGGAACCTCAATGGACACAGAATGCTGCACTGGGAGAATCCACTGCATCCCCTGCTACGTGGGGACACAGTATGTGCCCCAGTGTCTTCAGTCTTCTCAATCACACTCTTCCCAAAGCCCAGCACAGAGCTGTCCCAGTGAAAAAGCATTAAAATGATGTTGGCCACACGGGTTGTCATGGCAATGGGATGCCCGCCTGGGCTCCGTCTCAACTCTTGCCTTCTTTATTGTTAAACGGTCACTGAGGAGGGCAGATAAGCTTTTCTGCAGAATCTTCAATAGGAATTGCTGAACCCAATTCCAAAAACACAAGGAAAACGTCCTTTCTCTAGAAGCAATAGCCATGTAAATTAATTATAAATTAATTATCTGCAATGTTTTCAAACCTGCACAAGGACAAGAAGTCCTTTTCTTACTGCTGGGCGTTTGTCAGTCACACCCATCCATGCTCTCAAATAGTGCTTTACCTTTTCCTCCAACAGTACCCTGGCTTTCCTTGGGGACAATTCACAGCAGCCCTCACTCCAGCCATCATGGTTTGTGAAATAGTCCCCCCTACATAGGAGTGACCCTGATTGGTTTATGCAAATCAAAATATTTATGTAACCCCTGAATTTGATCTTTGACCAACTAAAAATGGTCATATGTTTGGCAAAAGGTGCACACAGCACAGGTTTGAAGCTGCCATCCTCAGAAAGGCTGCCTGAAAGATTGACCCTTGGCTGCAGTCTGGGGACTTGGGTCTCATGAGGGTTCTCAGCATCCCCTAACTAATGGGATTGGTGCTGTGTGCTTAAATTCTTGTGCAAACTGCAGTTTTTTCAGGATGAGTGCTTTCCTCCTAGGCATCTGCACACGGTAGGCAGAATATGCCTGTATAATCAGGTCCTGACAGAATTGTGGGCACTGAGCCTCCAGGGAGTCTCTCTGGTAGCTCTTTCACAAATGTGGCTATAGTAATATGCTGGAAAGATGACGCCCACGTCCTGGGATCCTCTAGTGCTGGTGCTGCTTATATATCACCACTTAGGACAAAACCATCCAGCTGCAGAGACCCTTGGGGCAACTGTAACTTGGGAGGTCCAGTGCCCAGCTAAGCCTCAGAGATGTTCCTGACCAAGAAGAGGCAGGATGGGCTCTGGGAACAATTGAGTCTAGGACACACAGCCCACCAGACATCACTGGTGGTTTCTTTTTCAGCCTCCCTCATCCTGTCCTAGAGAAGAGATGTTTCCTGGTAAGGGTCCCAGGAATTCTGCGAAAGAGGGATCCTTGGCTTATGTGATGGAAAGAAGTTTCAGTTCATGCCAGTCAGATACATAGAGGTTTATTTAGGAAAGTAGATGACACATTCATTCAATGGAAAATGAGGGTCATCTTAAAAGAGAGGTTTTTTGTTTGTTTGTTTTTGTGATTCCTGCCTTTCTTTTAACAGAAACTTGATGAGTGGTGGATATGGAAAGCTAGGTAGGACTGACAGTCCTGAGATTTCAAGATGATTTATGGTGGTCTGGTCAATCTCAGAGTAATGAGACTGATGTGGTCTTCATTACCTGGTCAACAGATGGTTCTAGAAAATTGCCCTAAGTTATAGGTTTCTCAAGATAGCTGTCTTGGCTTAATATTTTTATTGGAGGGTTAATTAACAGTGCACAAGGTAGATCTAACAGATGTCCCGGACCTGGGAGCAAGACTGACTTAGGGATTGATAAGCCTGAAAAGATATATGAAACTTCTGAATTAAATTGTTTTTCCTTGTCCTTCTTTCGTGCCTCCTTTCCACCTAGTTTTTATTTCTTTTATCCTTCTCAGTCTCACTCAGTCCCATCTCTGAGCCCTGGAACTGGCCCTGCCTCCCCTCCACGGGTCCCACCAGTACCATGGGCTCCTGCCTCTCCTCACCAAGGTCTGCTTCAGAGCAGACCTTCTTGGGAAACTTGACTGCCTGGATGCGCCCTCCACAGCCCTGCGTCTCCGTCTGCTCCACTGGTCTCTTCTGCTCACACTGGGTCTCTTGCTATGTCCTGGAACTGGCAAGACAGAATGCCTCCCTGGAACTGGCAAATTCTGCCTCCCTGGAACTAGCAAGACAAAATGTCATTATTTTGAAACAATAGAAGAAAAACGTTTTGTTTTGTTTTCCTCTTGGATAACCCCACCATTGCAAGGAGACTGGCTTTCCCTAGAATCTCAGGCTTCCTGTGACTTGTGAAAAGCAAATAATTCTTCACCTAAAGTGATAGCATGTCCCTCCCATTAATTTTTAACTAAGCTCAAAGAGGCTGGGGGCAGGGAGGATTAGATAGATTGATGGAGGATAGTGCTAGGAAGATCAGTGTTGGGTGCTAGGGAGAGAGACTGGGGGAGATCTGTGCCCCATGCAGCACTGAGCCTCCAGGTCTCACTGGGCTCAGCTAGAACCATGCAGAGCCCTCGCCCCTGCACAAAAAGTAGAACAATGATCTTGCTGCCCTTTCACCCCCAGTAGCCACAGAAGAATAAACAGAGCTGCAGCCCTGGCAGGTGAGCTCTCTCCTGGCCAGCAGAGATCCCTGTAGGGCTCCTGGTGCTTGCTGTGCCTTGGCCTGGAAGCCTCTTGCTCCCTGCGTGAATCCTCTGGGTCTGCTCCCTGGTAGTTTGACTTAGTAATGAGGACAGTAATAATCGCTGCTGAGCTTTTTTGTGTGTGCACTTCTGGTGCTGAGCTGTGTGCCTAATGTGCTCACTTTATTCCCTACACTCAAGACATGTGCATCCTGGCTGCAGACACAGGAGTCTGGAAAGCCTGGGTCTGTTCTGGAGTCACCTGGCCTGTCACCAGCACCAGCGAGCTCCATACCCCTACTAGCAACCCCAAACTAGCTGGATGGACTGAACCTTAGGTACTGGATGGGCGATTTCACACTTCTGCCATCCTGGGCCTTATGCAAGCTGCTCCTCATGTGCACATTCTATGGTGAGCCAACATGTGCTCTGGGGACCATGGGACTGGGGAACCAGTGCAGAGATTGGCTTTCCCCTAGGATTCCTCAATCTTAATTAGAATGAACTGGTGCTAAGGAAGGAGAAACCTCTATTCTTGGGGAAAAGAGGCTGCAAAGACTCGCCATGCCCTCCCCAGAGTCCAGCAGAGTCCCCAAGTGGGAGATAAACCATGAACAGGACCCCTCTGCCACGCCCTGCTCCTCGCGCACGCAGATCTGCAGCCAGTGGGATGGTAGTTTCAGGTAGGCGATATGGTCCCCATGGGATCCTCCTATCCAGGGAGGAGAGGCGCAAAGGTACTCCTGGTGCTCCTATCTGTGCCCCTCCCCACTCTGGGGTCCCTGCAATAAGCCCTGTTTGGGTTCCCGCAGCCAGAGCGGCAGTGGGTGCACAGGGAGTCTGGCCTCACCTGTTTCCTGCGCACGCCCACACCTGCGCCAGGTCATATCCTGCAGAGCAACCTCAGAACCTGGAGCAGTGATCCCAGCCAGGGCATTGGCTGAGCGGGAAGCAGCGCTGCTTCCCCCCGCGCTCCTGCCCCTGCAGCAGCTCCTGCTGGTGTCCCCACAACCTTTCTTACGCCGCAGCCTCGGGCACCAGCTCTGGTTTCCTCTGGTTTTCTGGTCAGTACCAATCCCTCTGCTCCACCGCTGTACTGGCCCAGCCTGCACCCTGGCAGGAGCAGGCTGAGGCTCAAGAGGAGGACAGGACTGGCAGCGCAGGTAGCGACCTCGAAAAGGAAGACGGCAGGAGATGGGCAGATCTCACCTGGGCGGGAACTACCCGGGTGGACGCGCTCCGCTGGCGTGGGAACTCCGTGTTCATACACTGGTGGCGCTGAGGCTCCTGCTAAGCATCCCTGGGAGTTCTGTCCCAAGGACCGGCTTGTGGACACTCCAGGCAGAGAGGCCCTTCTTTCCTTCGCCCCTGCTGAGGTTCAGGGCAGGTGGCCCGCGCATCACCTTCCCTCTGAATTTCTGGCCACGTTCTGCCGATGCCTGGGAGGTTGTGGCTTCGGGAATAATCCTGAACTCTTCCAGATGTACTGAAAGGACATGCCGGGCAGAACAGCGGGAAGGAGGCGTAGGTGTTTATACAGATGGATGTCCACCTGCACATGTGGATGGGCACCTGCTGACTCCAGGCACAGCTGGTGAGGGAAGGAAGGGCAGCTGCCCTAGTTACTGTTGGAGTTTCTTTGCGGGGTGCTAGGACTGCCCGTTAAGAGGGAGGAGACGCCCCTCCACAGAATTGTTCTGAAATAAAAGACTCCTGTTATTGTTTAAGTTTTAATTTTGCAGAATTGGGCAGGAGAAATCCAAGCCCTCTACATCCTTCTCATTTCCCACCCATTTTAATCCACTGTCTTCTCTCCTCTTTATCACCCAGGTTCTTTATTTTCTGGCCTGATTTGGGGAGCAGGAGTCAGATCCTGACCCCTCCTGCCCCTGCTTCCTGTTAAACCAATAGCACTGACTCCAGGGGTCCCTGCTCCCCAACCCCAGGTGCTCCCCCAACCTCATGAGCTGCTCCCCAAGGGCAGCGTCAGCCTTGGAGAAAGATTGCCTGTCTGCCTGGGCCGTGTGCCTCCTTCATCAGTGCACCCAGGACTCCTGAGCCAGGAGGGCATTTCAGAAGAAGCAGGGAGGAAAGAAAAGGAAGAAAGGAAGGGAGAAGACAGACAGGAAGGAAAGGAAATCCTCTTACTGAGAATAAAGGGACAGATACTAGCAATGAAGAATTCATTTTTACCCCCAAGCTCAGGCACACAGAAATCACCTTACATGGGTCTAAGAGAGAATAGGGTGCTCTTGAAGGACTCACTCAGGATGGGTGCCTGTTCTTCCTTGTACATTTGGGATTCTGCACCCAGATATCCTTCAAAGAAACTCAGTGGTTTTCTGGAGCTCCTTCTATTTTCTTCAGTGGACGAAAGCAGCTGGGAAAACAGCCTGCCAGGCCAAAGGGGTATTGCAAAGCACAGACTCCAGGAGGCCCAGGTGGCAGAGAATTCTAAAACAATCCTTTGCTTATGATTTCCCAATATGCCTTTGACTTGAGCAGCCTAAACATGACCTTGGTGAGTACCTGTAGCTACAATGTGGAGATGGATTGTCAGTTGTTCCTGAAGCAATACCTTGTCTTTTCTCTCCCCCTCTAAACCTCTGCAACCCAAACACACATATTTCACAGTTCAGTGAGAAATACAACCTGATTCATTACCCATGGCTGTTGGGTGGATGTGGTTTTGCCTCCTCCTAGATGAGAACAGGAACAGCAAAGCCATAAAAATGTACCCAGAGTTCTCCACTCATCCCTCTTTGTTTAATTGCCCATTGTCTTCAAGGTCACCTGCCAGCCCTCTGTGTGTTCATGGAGCATGACCAGGTGCGAGCAGCACCTCCCCACCCCAGCAGCACATGGCACTGTGTTTGCTTCATGGTCATTTGTTGCATCAATGCATCTCATGAAACCACTCATGGGCGGTCCCATGTTAGCACAAGGGAGACCATGGTCCAGGATTACTGAATTAAAACTCTCTAGTATGCGACAAGAGTCATATTTTTGAGGCTGTTGGATGCTTTTCCAAGCATTTCCCTTAAAAGTAAGGAAATCAACAAATACAGGAATTAAATTACTTATAAGAATGCCCATTTCCCAAACTGCCCCTAGTTAAGAACCACCAAGTAGACCCCCACATTGCCCCACCCCCTCTGAATAACCTGTGGGGAAACCCTGAGATTCAGAGGAGCATTTGCCACAAGTGTGCTACTTGGCGCTTGGGAAGATGTGATGCTAGCTCCCCCATTTTCCTGGCTTACTTTCTTCTTGTGCCAAATCCTTCTGAGCCTCTGCATGGCTACACTGTTTCCTGGAAGCATAGCTGACCTGTATGGCTGACAGAGAAAGAAAAGGAAACAAAGTCAGATTTTCTTCTTTGAGCTTGAGTTCTAGGTCCAGTGACTGAGTGGTCTCCAGCAGGTTGCCCCAAGAGCAGTGTGTCTTCCTCAGGTGCCCACCAGCAATAATGCTGTCCAGTTTAAAGCAGCAGCCTTACTGAGGCTGAGGGACTGGTCCGTGGGGCATCGCATTACAAATGGCTTTGCTGTTAGGCTGCAGAGTCCAAGAAACTGAAGCTCAAGCCTGTTAAGACAGCAACAGTGTTGGAAAAAAGAGAAGGGGAGTCTTTTGCTTATCTTCCCTGACAATCTGGGCTGAGCATGGGTCATTTAGCTTAGTTTAATGCAGATTACATCAAGACCAAACAGCTCTGAATCAGCTGGAGTTTGATCCAAGCAGCAGCCTCTCAACCATGTCACAAAATAAGAGATGTGTTTAGAACAAGCCCTTAAAACATAGGGGAGAGAGGAGGCACATAATTAAAGAGAGAATAGAGAACCCAGGAAACATCTTTACCAGCCCTCTGAGAAGTTGGTATAAACCGAAGGTGAGCAGGTGAGTGGGAGCTGCCAGGGGAGTAGGGGTCAGGCAGGGCCACTGCAGAGTGGACTGTGAGGGCGTGCTGGGAAAGGCTTTGAAAACTAGTCCTTTTCCTGCAGGCCTCTGGTTAGGTGTATGGCGGTGGGCCTGGGGCCTTTGGTGGCCAGGGGATCTGACCAAGAGGAGCCAAAGGAGGAGGAGGAGGAGGGGAAAAGACAGGATAGAACCAGCTGGCATCTCAGTGGCTCCCTGCAGTGCCTGCTCCCACAAGGACCTTCGTTGAGAAGTGCCTGTGCTTTCCCTCCCACCTTCCATGGTGTGGGCTGGCCTCCTTGCCTGCGGGCAGACGGGCTTCTGGGAAGCAGGACTCCAGTGTAACCAGGTGGACCATGAAAACCCCTTTTTGCCACAAAGGCAAGTGTGACCTTCTGGGAAGTAGGAAGTTTGTGTAAAGGGTGCAGAGGAATGGCCCTGGTCTCTAAATGCAAGAAGATAAGGACATAATGTATTGGGTAGTGGGGGGCAAAGAAATGGTAGCTTTGCCTGTGATTGTCTTTCTGCAGAATTTATGGAGTATTCTTGAAAAGTACACTTGAAAAGTAGACCAGCAGAAGCCCAACCAATTTCAGCATAACTGAGCAATTACAAAGCAACACATTTTGAAAAATGGTAAAATGAAGAACATGCTCAGATGCTCCAGATCGTCTGAGAACAAGGTGTGCCTCAAACCTCTAACACCCCTTGCTCCAAACTCCTAGGTTCTAAGAAAGCCTCGTGTTTTCTGTAAGTTAAATAAGATATTTCACACTAAGAAACATCCATGTTCAGCAAATGCTGATTCCATTTCACTTGTTCAGGGTCTTCTTAAAAACTCATTGCAATGTTTGGTTTAAATGCCAGCTTTTGAGACCTATCAGAGCAGAAAACTTTCTTATTGTTGACTATTCATAGGAGGATCTGGATGTTTTGTTATGGACTTCTATTAAAAGAAGTTTTGTCGAGGAAATATATTATTCTATCCATGCAAATACATCATAATGTGTATCAGAATGTAACAGGAATATAAAATAACAGTCCATTGACTCTGAAAAACCTATATAGGCACATAACTAAAAGAAATTTATTGGCTTAAGTGAATGTTGGTATGAAACACAAGGAAAACTGCCACAAAATACTGGTAAATATATTAGTTTCCCTTATTTGCAGAATCATAAAAGCAAATGACAGCACTGCAGTCCAGAAGAACACTGGAGACCAATAGACAAGTCTCAGTGTGGAATAAGAGGAAATGAGAAGAGAAGTCTCTAGTTGCAAGCAAAAAGAAAAAGAAAACTAAAACAAAGAGAAAAAGAAAAACAAGCAATAAGAAGGCAGGCATCCATCAACACAAGCTGCCACAGTGCATGCTGACAAGCCAGTTTCCATGTCCATCACTGCAAAGCCCACAGTAAGTGACAGTTGATGATAACCAACTATCAGTCTATGCATGCAGTGGAAGCTAATATTTGCTTGGCTGTGAGTATAGGAATAAGCAACAAAGCAGAAAAAGAGTAACAGAAGCTGGCTTGGCCTCTCCCCAGGGCTGGAAATTAAGAAGTCCAGCCTCTTGCATTCAGCATTCTCAGGGTAGGGGGCTGTAACTGTGATACAGGGCCCAAGAAAAGGAAGTGGGAGATGTCAGGTCAGGATGCCTGGCTCCAGAGGCTGCTGCTTGTCTTCCTAGAAGGATCGGCCCCTGCAGGGGGCTGGCTGAGCAGTGCTGGGCTTGTTCTGTCCCTGCCCATGCATGGTCTTGGGATTTCAGTGCCCACCCAGGCTTGGGATGAGGAGCAAAAATCACTGTGAGGCCAACCTTGATCACCTGAGGACCAATATGTCATCTGCCCATTCTTCACTTGCCGTTTCTTTTTTGGATTCCCCCCCAAAAAATTAATCCAAACAAACTATTTTTATTATAAAATTGTATGCATTTTGGGGAAAAATAAATCTTAAAAAAGTAACCTAAAAGGATACTGCTTAAAGATAGCAGACTTAACGACTTACATTTTTGTGTATCCCACCCCATTCTCTAGAGACAGACACACACACACACACACACACACACACACACACACACACGCACACACGTCCTACTTCCAGACCAGCCAGCTCAGGTTTCAGCCAAGGAGTCCATTTGCCTCAGCACCCCCTGCTGTCTGCTCCCTGGGCCCACTCTGGGCATCCCACTGCTTGCTCCCAGCCCAAGCAGCGAAGGCTGTGTGTCATGTGCCTGTGGTGTGAGGCTCTGGAAGTTCTTGGAGTGCGTGTAGCCTGCTGGGTCGTGGCAGACATGCAGGGGCACCTGCTCCAGGCAGGGGTGGCACATCTGTGGTTGTGCTCAGATTATCTGCCTTTAACATCTCACTGGGTATCCCCTAGAGAGTTAGCCCTAGTGCTAGAACTGCAGAGGCCACAGGTTTGTGTTTATGTTCTGAAGGTGAAGACAAACTTATGTGATTATCACTCTCAAGCACAAAGGGAAAACACATGAACAATGCAGAGTAGTTACTGTGGGACTGCTTCCTGGCAACTGCTAGCTGTGGAATGATCCTTCCATTCTAGAAGATTCACACTATCTGGGTATGCACAGTGATAATCATGGCATTAGGAGGCTTGTGCGTTTTTTCCCATGGAAGGTAACTAAATAATATCCAGTGACTTCAGCATGCGTAACTTTCGACATGTTTCAAGGCATATTCCACAGCAGAAAGGGGGCACTGGAGAGAGAGGTGACTTTCACGTGAACAGCAGGGGCTGCACTACTGCTTTCCACGGGGTTTTGAGAACACAGCCTAGTGCAAAGCCTGTGGCAGATGCCCTGCACATGCTCGTGTGCTTGTGATGTCTCCAGCTCTGCTGGAGAGCCTGTACAAATTGCAGAAAAGTTCACCTGGGAAACATTACATGGCTGCCATCACTGTAGGTGAGTTCAGAGTGGATTTGCACCAGCAGAGAGCAGGAGGACACCCCTAGATGTCCATTTGCTCCCCTGGTTAGTAGTGACAGAGGGACATATGAAAATAGTTGAGGGGACGAGAGGAGAGATGAGCATTTGTCACATGACAGTGAAGACCTCGTGTCATCAGCCCACATGTGCCATTGAGGTTTCTCCTCCAGACAGAGGCTGAAGAAGCCGGGTGCTGACGAACTCACCCTCCCCCACACAGGTGCCCTGAACACAGGTCTCTGGGCAGAAGGCCAAGGTCAAGACTCAAGCAGCGTCCTGCTCCCTGGCCTGCCTGTGCCATCTTCCCTCTCTTTCTTCATGTTCTCTCTCTGCTCTGTGCACATGAATCTGGGACCACATCCCCTCTTCTTACAAGGACACTTGTCATATTGGACCTGGCACCTTGTGGTCCAAAGAGCAGGTGAGCTCCCTGGAGAAGACCAGGGACAGGTGGGGCGGGTCTCACTTAGTCCACTCAGGAACTCTGCAGAGCTCAGAGCCTTCTGGTACCACACAAAATCCACAACCATGTGATGCCTGGCAGGAGTGGGGGACAGTGGGAGCCACACCAGCAGATGACCCTGTGGGCGCTCACTGTAAGGGACCGCACCCCACGTGCCCTGAGTCCATCCTGCTGCATGTTCACAGAGCACAGGATGCGGGCACCATTTCTCACTCAGAGGATTTTAATTGACAGGACCTGGGCTGAGCACTGATGACGAGAGCCTGGTTATATTATTCTCCTCAGAGAGCGGAGGGCTAGTTTCTGCCCCAGAGCAGATCAGGAAGCCCATCTGTGAAGCTCTTTCATGGGCAGGTGGCATCAGACCCACGGTTCTCTTTGTACCAAGTCAATGACCTCAGTCAGCCAGCAAAGGCAGCAACAGAAATAGACTCAGCAATTCCTGCTCCTTGTCTTACGAAAAGGAGAGAAATAGAAACAACAGAGAACAGAAAGTCTGCCCTGAACAAATACGGCAATTTCAATGTGTCTTTATTAGAAGAGAAAATATGACCATAGAAATTGAGAAAAACATTAAACAGGAAAAACGTCAGTGTCGGTGCTACTAATCTCCCTAGAGACTTCAGAACAGGAGCTTGGGGCTCCTCCTTCTGCAGAAGCCCCTTTGTGTCTGCCCCTCTGTGAGGTGAGATGCCCCCAGAGAAGCTTCTAGGCCACAACTTCAACAGCCTTGAGCATCCTCAGGGATGAGGATGGTGAGTCTGCAGCTACCAGAGGTACAGGCCTGGTGTGGCTGGAATTTCAGTGGAGCCGGACTCCTGCAGGAGGCCCGGCCTCCCTCAGCATCTGCGTGGGAACACAAGTCACTGCCACTCAGGGAGAGCTCACTGTCACGTTCTGTCCTCACAGCAGTCAGGACAAGGTCAGGAGCCCTGCCTGCCTCTCACAGATCCCTGTGCTGTTCCTTCCCACTCTTGCTTCTCTGAGTGATTTAATGGATGTGTGCACGTTTGGTTAGTGACTGTCTTCTTGCAGGGACCTTAAGCACCGTGACTGCAGGGACCCGGTTTGCTTTTGGTTCCTTTTGCACACATGGAGCATGGTGGCATATTGCTGGGCAAAGTCGGGGAGGCCACAGCTCCTCTAACTGCACAGTGCAGGAGACACCTGAGCTGGAACAACGTAGGAAGGACTCAATAAATGTTTGATGCTTTAATGAGAAAATAAATATGAAGCCTCGGTGTAAATTCAAACTCCAAATGCACCACTATGGTTTAACATGCAACATACAGCTGTGACCCCGAGTACAGAACCAAAGACAGAGGCTCCCCAGCCTGGGCTCCCAGTGAGGAGGCTGGAACTTTCTATTTAATAATGGCTTCAGATCACTTTGTTGACCAGGCGAGCCTGGAAAACTTTATTTAGATAACACAACTTGTGCCAAGGTAAGATACTTGCCAAATTAATTTCCCCAGCCTTTGTTGAAGATAAAAACTAATCAGCCATCTCCTTCAGGAGCATTAACCTTTCATCAAAAAATAATCTTCTTGTTCTCTCTGCTTCTACTTAATTCTCCCATAAAGATTATAAGCAAACAAGAATAAATAGCTGAAAGGCAGAGCTATTTACCACTTATCCCTCATCCAGGGCTGCAGGCAGTTTGGAAGAGTGAAGAAGAGAAAAAAATCCTGGCCAACATGAGCCCTCTCTGATCCGAGAGGCTGCAGAAGGGCAGATGCGACCAGTCTGGTTCTGCCCATGTCTCCAGGGCTACATTTATAAAGCACCATGTGCACAGACCTAATCAACTCCAGCTGCATCTTCCCTTGCTGATGGAGATGGAGCACACTCGGGAGACTTCTTTGTGATGGATTGTGGGGTTCTGGTGGGAAATAAAGTGGACTTTCTTAGATCTTTCAAGAGAACAGCAGATTTCTCCATCTCCTCTCTCTTTGGACTGAGGGTGACCTCAAGCCATTGAAAAAAATGAGTAACTCAACTATGTAATTGTTAATGGGACCTGAGGACAGCAGCTACATGGACACACCAAGCTCATAAAGGGGAGTAGAGCCACGCCAAGCCTCAGCTCCAAAGGAAGGACCAGCCGGGAAACCCTGTCCCTCTGCTCTCATGCTATGTTGTCTTGCAAACAACTCTCACTGCCTCTCCAAACCCACCTGGGTGCTGGAAGGCAGAGGATCCCACCCACAGTGCTGACTCACACTGCCACCCTTCCTGGGCACAGAGAGGGACAGAAAAAGAGAACGGGATGTTTGAAATGTTTCCAGTGGAGAATATCCAGGGTGTAATGGAAGATCACTCCTTTGCTGTAGAGAAAGTGTGGGGAGCTGTAAGTTCTTCCCAGATTGTCTACAGGGAGCAAGCAGAGGTGCCTGGCTGAAGAGTGATGCTTGTGCCCAGGAAGAGCGGAGAACCAGCTCCCGCTCCGCAGCACGGAAGCAAGAGCTGCCTGGAGAGAGGCGCCTTGCAGAGGGAGGGAGACTCAGGGCAGCCTGCCTGGACTGGTTGCCCAGTGCAAAGCCGGGTGAAGGGGGTCTTCATAGAGGCCTGCAGGGGCAGAAGGGGCCAGGTGGGGGCATGATGTCATCACTTCTCTGGATGTTGACACAATTCTGGAAAAAGCAGTGACACCCTTGGATCCTAGCAGGAAAGTACTTATGAGCATCTGGGTCTGGTGCTCTTGCAGGGGCTTTGCTGGTCTCACTGGTTCCTGGGGTCCACCCAGGGCATGGGCACTGGAACTGTGTCCACGCACAAGGAAGGGACATAGGTTGCTCATGCACCTGTCTTCAGTAAGGTTAGTGCTCTGTGAGGGTGGAGGAGGTTAAGAGAGAAATCAAGTGGAAGCACAGAAGGATGCAAGGTGAAATCACAAGGTAAAATCTTGGTTGTCTGCGATGTGGACGGAGACGTCACCTCCTGCACAGAGGAGACTGCGTCCTAGATCTGGTTGGCCGGAGGAGTATCCATCATATCTAAGGCTCTGTTATGGCTGAGTTTTTGCCTGTGGTGAGGCTTCAGTCTGCCTGGTCTTACACACAGGGCCTCTTGATGGTGTGTGTGCAGCGGTGTCTGAATGCCAAAGCTCCTTTCAGTCCGCCTGGAAGGAGACACTAAGCAGATAGGGATCAGAAGTCCAGTACCAGGCTGCCGTGCCCTTGTCCCTCTGCTGGTGGATTCAGGAAACAGCTGCCTCTGAAAATCAACCTCAGCCAAGATACAGCCCATGCTACAAGCAGAAGCACCTCAAATCTTGCTTTGAAGCATCTCAAGCTGTCCCTGATTAAAGGCATGTTATTAAAAATTTACACTCTTATTAACTACCTTTTGGATCACTTAAAATGTCAGGGATGAGTGGACAGGATTTTGTAAAATTGTAGATTGTGGCCAATCCAAATGTCTGGAAATCATGTGCGAGGTGATCTACTTTGCTACAATGACCTAATTTGCATATTTTTAAAACCCTGGATGGCACACCTGAGGTTCTTCTTGGTCAAAGAAATGACGGATTCCTTGTCAGCTGCAGAAATAGTCATGGGACCAAGTGACACTGCATTGATTGGCCAACAGAGCAGCAGAAGATTCATTCCCTTTCCTCTTTCTTCTCATCAGGGGCTTCACCCTTGATAGTTGTGATTCTGATTTCCCTCTCTGTTCCATCTCCCAAGTTATTATGTCAACAAAATGCAGACTTCATTCAGGACGCATTTGTCTTCGAACCAGGAAGATGGAGCCAGAGAGCACTGTCACAGTGTGGGCATTAGAGAATCAACTTGGGGACCGTTTAGGAATCCTGGGGCTCCTCAGGGACTCCAGAATGCAAAGGATCAGACATGAAGCGGCTTCTCAAACTCTTGCTTGGACCCTGGAAAACACCCTGAATGCCAAAGCATTCCCAGATTCATGGGCCAGGATGGCACCACCATTCTCTGCAGGCTGCCTGCACATCTGGGAAGCATTGGCAAAGAGGAACAGAATGGCCACGGCTGTGTCAGACCAGCCAGGATACAGTCCCCAGGATGAGCATGTCACTGAATAGAAATGGGGCCCTGTGAGCCATAAAAGAGCAGCGCCTTTAGTGAAGACCGATCCTCCTCAGAAATTAGTGTAGCCAAGGGAATGGTTTCTGAGCAAGTTTCACCTCACACACAACAATTCCCTTTGCTTCTCTACTCCTAACCTCCAATATTTGGGTTGCAGTTCCAGTTTTTAAGAGACTTTTAAAATAATTTTTAAAAAAAGAAAAATTTTTAAACACAGAAGTTTACAGGAAATTGTAACAACCCAACCTACATGCACTGGCCCCATTCAATGAAGATTCACACTTTTCCGTATTTACTAAATTTATTTATGTTGGAACCATTTCAAGGAAAATTACAAACACCAAAAATGCACCCTAAATACCTACCTGGTCACGCCTCTCCAAATAAATAAGGGATCTCCTGCACAGGTAAATTCTATTAGATTCTAAACAAATTAAGAAATCTCTCATTTTGTTCAGGCCATGTTCAGATTTCTAAAACTGTGCCCCCACCCTTGAAGAGCAGGATCCAGTGGACATCACAAGACTGCACCTCTTCTCCATCAGCCTCCTGCTGCTAATCCATGCCCCTGGGCCACCGCCCACCCCTTACTCTTCAAAGGGCACATGGTTATCCTTACAAAATTTGTACTGCATTCTTTTTCCATTTTTGGTCAAGGACCTTCCATGATTTCCTTATTGCTAAAAGGGGGGTCGCAAATGGCTCACCTTGTCTGCCATTCAAGGTCACAGCTTCAGTCTGAACACAAACCCTATCTTGGAATTGCCCAGGGCTTCCCCACCCACATGTCCCTATGCCAGTCTTCTCTCTAGAATCTTCATCGCCTCTTTCCATCAGCTTCCCATGCACCCTTCAAGGAATACCTGGACTAAAATGTCTAATATTTGATTATTTCTGATGGAAAAATTCCCACTTTTTTTGGGGGGGAAGCATGTACTGGGGATTGAACCCAGGGGCACTCAACCACTGAGCCACATCCCCAGCCCTATTTTGTATTTTAATTAGAGGTAGAGTCTCACTGAGTTGCTTAGTGTCTCACCATTGCTGAAGCTGGCTTTGAACTGGTGATCCTCCTGCCTCAGCCTCCTGAGCAGCTGGGATTACAGGTGTGCAAATTCCCCACTTTTTATTTTCATGTAACAGCACTTGTTCCCTTAAATATTTGAACTGAAGGTGTTTCTACGTGCCTTCCAATGACATTGCATGAATGCAGGGCCTCCATCTGAGTTACTTCCACATCCCTGTATTCCCAGCAGTTTGCCTTAGTGAGTTGCAAAACCATAGTTACTCAGTAATGATTAAATGCACGCTTACTCCATCCACTAAAACAAACTCAAGGTGGCCATTACTGAGTACAGGAATGTACATGTGGCTGTTTATTCAAAAGACAGAAGATCTAATTCAAATTAGTGTAGACATGAAAGGAATCTGTCCGTGCAGTGGTCTCTGAGCAGCGCTGGACTCAGGCAAGGGTTGGATTAGATGCACACAGTGACCCCGAGGGCCTGGTCTCCTGTGCTGACTTCGTCATCCCGCTCCACAGGGAAGCAAGGTGCTAGCTGGGAGGGCTGTATGCTGTAGGGTCAAGTCCTCTTAGAAATACACTGTCCTCCCCACAAAAACAACAAAAGGTCTCTGGAGCTATCATTTCCTCATTGGGAGAAACCTGTCCCAAAAGTGCTGTGGCCTTGGGGATAAAATGCTTTAACTGCCACATGTCTATTTCCAGCAAAGATGAAGGTGTTGGATGAGGGAAAATGTAATGAGCGTTATGTTGTTATCATGATTGTTACTTCAAGATACAGAAAAGCGTATCTATTAAAATAATGAATGTAAAATCATTAAATCTAGAATGACAGAATAGGCATGGGTGCAGACAGCCCATCTGAGGGGCTAATTATGGCTTAGAACCAGAACAGCAATTAGCAGTGCTTATTATTATTTTCTTATTAGTGTATTATAGTTATGCCAAACATTGGGGTGCATATTGCAATATTCCTGCATGCACAGAATATGAGTTGCCCCACTCAGTCCCCAGTCCTTCCCCTTCCCCTCCCCTCCTCTCTCCCCCATACCCTTTTCTCTAGTCTACTGGTATATTTTTTTATTTATTTATAGTTTTATAAGTCAGTGCATTATGGATACATCTAGATGTGAGATTCACTGAGGCAGATTCATATATATACATCCACCATTCCTGTCTTTACCTGTCCTGCCTCCCACCCCCTCCGTGCCCTTCCTCTGCTCCACTGATCTCCCTCTGCCTCTTTGCCTTAGCCTCTGCATATGAAAGGAACATTCAACCCTCGGCCTTCTGAGTCTGGCTTCCTTCACTCACATGATTCTCTCCAGTTCCATTCATTTACCAGCAAGTGCCATGATTCCACTCTTCTCTATGGCTGAGTCAATCTCCGCTGCGCTCATCTACCACACTTCTTTATCCACCTGTCTGGGGATGGGCTCCGGGCGGCTTCCATGGCTGGTGTATGTGACTGTGCCTCAGCGGCTCTCACCATGCCACGACCACCCCATCTTCTTCACCCACAGTAGATATCATGAGTCAACCTCAGCACTTTTTGTCTAACCCCAGATGCACCTTCAGAAGCATCTCGGCTCAGCTCTGGGAAGTGAGATCATCCTTTTGGACTCCAGCTGAGGTGTAATTGACATCCCCTGTGGAAAAGGTTTGAACTTCAGGGTTGTCATGAGTCCAAATGCCAACTCCACCTACATCTTATTATCCAGGTGCAACTCAGACAAATGACTCTTGCAAGTTCAAGGAAAAATAAAGTATATCTCTGAAGAACAAGTGAATATAGATAGCCAAGTTCATGACCCATAGAGCTAACTACAGCCACTTTCCCTTAGTCCCAAAGAAGCCCTCTTCTGTGCTGAACGGACTTTCTGGGTCCTATCTTTTAGCAACTGAAGACAAAGAAACCCCTGCCAGCAATCAGGTGGCTCTAACTCTCCCTGTGCAAACAAAGACTGAGGGCTTCAGCTCATCCGAATCACCCTGTGCCAACTGCCATTGGACTAATGACACACTTGGGAAAGCCAGTGGGCTCCAGAATACTGAAGACTTGCTCAGACCCTGATTGGACAATCCTGGCCAATTCAGTTAATGTTTCCCTGGAAACATTAACAGGGCAGTTTGTGTCCCTGGGCTTCTGCTTTTAGAGGAGATGGCAGCCTGCATGGTGCTGCCCAGCCAGGCAACCAGCCCTGCCCCTGGGGACACTTAGAGGAAATCAGTAACCCCTTGGTGAGTTTCTCCATTAGAACTCATCTGTGCCCCCTTTTTTCTGCCTCTGAAGACATGCAATCTATCAAAGGTAAGTGATTGCTGCAGCCTGAGCTGGCCATTTGTTTCTTATACATCCAAAATTTGGAGGAAGCATTTCAATTCCAAGACTGGCCAGGCTTATTCACTTGGAAGGTGCCCTTGCCTCTGAGTTTAATGCAGCCTGCACTGGCCCTCAGTAGGAGAGCTCAGCGTTTAAGGCAAGTGTAAACCAGCATTTGACTCACCCAACTTGTAGACAAGGCGTGTTTCTGCCTGTCACCTGTTTTGTCAGGCTCTCTCCTACATGTAAAGGAGGAGATGTTGTGAAAGGTGTGGTTCTAGTGGACTTTGCTATCGAGTGGAGGAGGTGGGTATCAAACAGCTCTTCCAACTCAGTCCCTTAATTACATTTGAGACAATCCTCATCATACAGAGTGCCTGGCTCTGCTGAAACATAACCAGGAAACCCATTTTATTTTTAAATTTATTTTTTAAAACAAAATAGTTGTGGATTTTTAGTATAATAGTAGGGGAAAGCTGCAATCAGGGAACATTATGTGCTAAAAGAGCAGAAATCCCAGATGACATCTGTTTAAGCTGAGGATACTGAGGTGGCCTACTGTGCCACTCAGCTGTGCGCACTATCAGGTGGTGGCGTCACCACAGTCATGATCCTCTTAGCTTTTTCTCATGAAGGCCTCCAGGCCCTGCAGCCCTGCAGGGCCCCATCCTAAGCAGGATGAAGCAGAGCAGCAGGAAAGGCCCTTTCTGTCCCAGTGTTATCTCAGGGAGCACACCCTGCCCAGAACCCCACCTGTGTCCCTGGATGCACCTGGCCTGGCAGGCTCATTCCAAGGCCAAGCACGGGGACAGGGCTATGTTTGCCATGACTGTGGTAGACCAATGGTTGGTTCTCAAGGGCACACATCTGTCCAGTTGGTCTGTGAACAGCACTGGGGAACTGTCATCATGAAAAAGTCAGGTAGCCCCCACAACATTGTCCATCGAGATCCCCAAACCTGCTGCTGCTCCTCACCACTACCACTACGATAATTGCTTTAAAAAATCAAGCTGCGTTAGTAAGAATTGCAGAATTTCCACGTGGGTTTCCTCCTATACTAAATTGTTCAGGATTCGTGGGAGTTCATATATAACTCAGAAGAAATCAGTCTTAAATGTCAAGTAGAAGGACTGAAATGCACTTGACAGAACGCGGTTGTTGCTAGACACGGCCACATGGTGGCACTGCTGAGAGCGGTCCTGGGCCTATCTCTGGGTGCACTGTGAACTGTGTAGAAACTCATGAGAGGGGACCTGTCTACCCCTATGCCTATCCATCCTCTCTCTCCTTTGGCTTCCATTTCTCTGAAGAACCTTGGCTGACAGATGGGGACATGCCCTGGCTCGGGTGGTGCCTATGGCAGGTCTATGTCCATTCTCCTGAGCTCCAGGGGTAGTACGTTTAGCAGCAGCAATGCAGTCCTCTATCAAAGGCTTCCATGTTAAGACACAGGGTCTTCCTCAGGGCCAGCTGCATTGGTGCCTTTTTAGGGCCAGTCCCTCACAGCACTTGGAGCACCTTCCCTCCATGGATATCCTCCAAGCCCTTTCCTACTGCCCTCTTGGGATGCTCTGAGCTGCCCAATACCAAGTCAGTGAATCCCCATTCTCTGAAAAATAGCTGGAGGCCCTTTCTGTTGCTTACAACTCAGAAACCTGGCTGAATCAGATAATATTTCCAAGAACTCAGGACTTCTTCCCTGGAAGTGTGTCCACTGTTCTGAGCCCATACAGAGTCTGATAGGGCCTGGCCCTGTTGGTTGGGCCTTGGCTACCACCACACCTTTATGCACTCAAATTATCACCCAGAGCCCATCAGCAGGAAAATGTAGTGCAGGTGCTGATTTCAGAGATGAAACAGAAAGAGCAGAATAGAGGGGAGGGGAGCAGAATGGGACGGGAAAATAGAACCACGAAGCCTGGTTTGGGTTGCGCCACACACAGGTCGTGTGACAACCTCAAGGACCTCACTTCCTCTATGCACAGACGCAGCCTGTGGATTCAACCCAGAATGTCATCGTTTTTTGCCAACAGAGTTTCACCACAACAGATGCAGGAGCTCTATGTATGGGAATAGATGTGGGCGTGCTGTCTATACCGCTTCAGCAAGGCCACTTGGAGTGCCCAAGCTATGACACAGACTGTGTGACCTCAGTGGAACAAAATACTGATTGTTGTCTCCTTACACTGAAAGTAAGCGGCCCCATTAGCAGGCTGACTGCTTCTCAGTGCCACGTGGCATCTTCTCGCTGCCCACAGGCTGCTGGGTTGATTCTGGGGACCAGCTCCCAGGATGTGCCAACAACTCCCCACTTTTGTTCCTGGTCTTCACTCTACCTGGGAACAGCTTGCTTTGTTCCCTTGTCCAGTGATGTTTCCTTTTTATCAGGCTTGGGCCCCTTCTCCAATGTCTGCAGCACCATTCCCTGGTCTCTGTTAGCTACCATAATTTTTGAGCAATGAATATGAAAACACCCTGTTCTTATATGGATCCCTGACAAAATACTGGTCCCATAGACAGACTTAGGCTGCACAGAGCCACTGGAAAACTTGACAATAGCAATAACCAGAGAAAAGCTTAAACTGCCCATGTTTTCCAGTAGATTTCCTTACAGTTTTCTGAACTTTATATATTAAAAAAAAAACCCTCAGGTCTTATATGTGAGGAGTTAAAATTAATGATATTGACAGATATTATAGCAGAATATAATTTGTGTTTTTCTTTAACAAAATCTTTACAAGTTACACCCATAGATTTCTCTGGGAACTCATGAATTCTGATGGTTTTTATTTCTCACATGATGTCTGTCTGTCTGTCCCTCAAGTGAAGCAATTATCTCGGGCTGATTAGCCTAAGTCAAAATGAAAACATTAAAGATATAAACAAAAATTCTATGGGCAGGTCACTAAGAATATGAACCTTGGTATTGTCCATATTCATGAGATTCTCCTCATCTTGATGATCTTGTGGGAAGGAGTCAGGTTAATGAGGGAGGGTGAAGAGGAGGCAAGGAAATGGAGTATTTGCAGAACTTATGTGACGTTCTGAAGTCCCAAGCCAAACACCTGGAGGGCCAGGAGAATTCCTGGCTGCATTTGATAGGCAAGAGAGGGATGTGGTCACACCCTTCAGATGACAATTTCCAGCTCCTCCAGTTCATTCATGAGGCTGAATGCCAGTGAGAAGCCCCACACAAGCCAACCACCATCTTCCCCAATCCCTGTAAACATACAGTGCTCACCTGTGCTCAGTTTTGCATCAGAGAGACTAAAGATAGAGAAATCTTTCCCCAAATAGCAACTGCTCTCTGGTCTGAGATCTCTCTGTGTGGATGAAATTGTTTTATAATCTCTCATTAAGCAGGAGTAAAATAAAAACTCACAATTAGGAATGATTTTAATTATAAACTGTCCTCCCAGAGGGAATCTAAATTACAGTTTAAATGTAGACAATCAAATCAAACCCAGATGAATACCAAGGCACAAAGAGAAGATTGAAACAAAGGTCCTTGTGCAGAGGGTGACTTGCAGATAATTAGAGGCAAAGTTGAAACTTTAACTACTTGGCTTTGCTCCTGGGAATTGTACATTTATATTTAAAATATGACTAATTTTTTAGAGAACCAATAAATTGCATTAATGGGAAAATATTAGAATAATGCATTATACTTAGATATCAAAATGTAAAATGTAGATTTATGCTAATAGAAAGAGTCTATGATGGCAGAATTTACACTCAGGAATGAATCTTCCACACTTACTATCGAAAACCTCACCACCTTTACAGAACTTCATTAATTTTAACTTCATGAAATAGACAAAATTACAAGGCTGTAAAAAAAAAGTAGGCAAAGGACTCCAACATTTGCATATAGATAGAAAAGAAAAATCCAAATTACTAGTGAGAAATAATGATTTTCAAATAATTTTCAGTAAATTGGCATTCAGAAATGCCTTTGTCAAGTTTTTTTGCAATGTAGATTGATTTTTTTAACTTTGCATGTAAATAATAAAAATAAAATGTTTTACTAAAGAAATAGCTACATAATACAGTTGAACCCCATGAAGGTTTGTGGTTTAGTGAGTTTTGTCTAAATCAAGGCAAATGTCTACAAAGTAACTATTTTTCCCTCCTTTTATTTCACTACTTTTGATACAAATGCATAGATTTATCTTTTCATCCCCATTAACACCTAAATGTGCAATTAAAGTCTCTAATGTCCTACATGCTGGTCTTCCTGGAGTCTTAGCTCAGATGTTGAACCAATAATAAGCTTCACAGTTTATACACAGCATAGACTTGTTTCTGCAGTTCTGGAGACTGGAAGTCCACGTCCAGGACCCAGCAGATTCAGTGCCGGGAGGTTCTGCCATTTGCATTGCAGTTGAAACCTTCTGGCTGCCTCAGCGTGATGGAGGGGAAGGAGTCCAGGCCCTTGGCCCCTTAAGAGGGCACCAATGCCATCACAAGGGCTCCTCACTCATGACCCTGTCCCCTCCCAAGGACCCACCTCAATGTCATTGCACTGGGTGTTAGCCATTAACAGGTGAGTCTGGGGGGCTCAGCAGCTGAGCAGGGCATGGGAGATCCTCCGTGCTATTTTAGAGGCTCTTGGGAAGCCAGGTCATACTGGATGTCTCAATATTGAAATGTCTTTGAAGAAGTCACCCATTCTTGTCCTTGTTTATCACACTGTCCCATGTATCATGAGTGTCTCCTCATCCCAAGGTAGAGAAGCCATGAGGGCCAGTCATCTTGACCTGTCCCTAGGAATCTTGAGGGATTTGTTGGGCTGTGTCAGGGAGTTGGAGGAAATTTTCTACTTGGAATTGTCTTGAATGTTTCCATGACTGACTGTAGGCAGACAGCTGGACGGACTGCAAAGTGTCATTTGTTGTGAAGAAAGGGCTCATGCAATAACATGGCTCAAGAGATGCCACTCCCTCCTGTCAATGGCTCAGGCACACAGTGGCTGGATACGAGGGCCTCTCTTTGTAACTAAGGTTAGTTACTCTAAATGTCTTATTCTGCAATTAGCACAGAAATCACACTTCTAGAATAAGCCCTGGCTCATCCCTTCTGGTTTCTGGCACTGGTGATGTGTGATACTGAATTGCAACAAGCATACAACTCAGAGCAGCTATGGTGGGCATTCCAGCACAATGGAAGAGAGGCATATGGCGAAACCAGTGACACCATCAGGATGAAATAGTTAACTGAGCACCACCATTGAGCTCACAACCCTCTTCCCCAGGCCACCCCCAAGGGGTCTGGTGTGCATGTGGCAAGCAGAGCCAGACCAGTGAGTGGCAGGTGCTTCCCTGGAGCTGGTGACTTCTGCTCCACAGTGGGCAATGTTTACACAGTCTAAAGACCGCAGTGACAATTAATAGCTGTCCTTTGTCACCCTTCCTCAAGTAGCACTTTAATTTGAAGCACACAATGGATAGAAGCAATATGACTCTTTTTAATGCAAAAAAGATTTAAAACTTCTCTCTCTCTCTCTCTCTCTCTCTCTCTCTCTCACACACACACACACACCATGCCATGAATTATTCATAAATATAAACTTGGTTAATTTCTCACAAAATGCTGCACATTTTGCCTTGTGATTTCTAAGTTGGGTAACAGTTTTGCCATCATGACATACGAACCGAATTATAAGCCCCACATTTATTTTCTGTGGATTAGGGAAATAATTTCATTGCCACTGTAATGGATCATAGTTAGACTCCCAAAATAAGGGTATTAAACTCATCTTTTGCAACAACAACACAAAGAACACATAAATTTTGGAAAATATTTGCTCTATGTTTTAATGGCTAAAATATCATTCAATGACTCCTTGCTAGTTTTGCCTGAGGGTTTACTAAATTGCAGTATAATACATTAAGGAGAAGATGCCAGGGATAGGTATCCGCATGAACTAGACTGACAGGTGCTTTAATCTCAGCATTATTGGGCTGGAAGGGGCACCCCAAAACCATCTCTCCTCATGAGCAGTTTAGACTTAAATCTCCAAAAGGTATTTATCTTTTAAGTTCCCTGACATTCCCCAGTCTTTTGCTTCTGAAACAATGCTGTTCTTTTTTAAGGGATTCTCGAAATTGGACTTAGCTCTATCAGCTCCAGGCAGCACTGGGGAGTGTAAATTAATCATAAATTAATGCATTTACAACCACTCTAAAGCGATTACTATGGACTTGGTCTAAAATTTCCCACCATTACATTATTCTCACATATATAATTACCTTGGAAAGGTTTCTCAGTTGGCTTGTACATTTTATGGGCCATAAACATTTGACATAACCTAAATTTTATCTGCCATATTTTGCTTATTTCTGTTATGGATGCAAAGTACCGGAGCAATTTAAAATCTTACCGAGTGAGAAAATTGAGAAAAAATTCATGACCCTCTGTCTGTTTTATTCTAACTAAATAAAATCAAAATGTAATGCTAAAATATACAATAAAAATAATTGTTAGAAGAGAAGACACAGGGTTTTCGACTGACCGCAGCTCATTCAGCCATAGAACAGGTAATTTCAGGCTGCCATTCGCCTGCAGCTTGCAGACAGATTGCTAGGGTTCAGTGCCTGGGTGCTTCTTAGAACCTGATCTTATCGGAGCGAACACCGAGCGCGGGGCGGCCGAGTTCCAGCTCCCGGAACCGCCCTGGCCCAGGGCTGCGGAGCCTGCGGAGGCTGCTTCTTGGACCCTGCTCCTATCAGAGCATACACCAAGCACTAAGCGGCCGAATTCCGGCTCCCGGAACTGAGCCCGCGGGTACTGCTTCTTGGAGCCTACTCTTATAGGAGCTTACACCAAGCACGGAGCGGCCGAGTTCCGGCTCCCGGAACTTCCCTGGCCCGGGGCTAGGAGCCCGCGGAAACTGCTTCTCGGTCCGGATCCTGCTGAGGGCCGGTCAGGAATGACCCGTTGCTTTGGTTGCCCGGCAAGGGGAACGAAATGCTGCCATTCGCATAGGATACCAACATGGCAGAGATCTGATGTCATCAGAAAGCGGCGGAGGAGAGAACTTCATCAATACCAGCGGTGACATAAACAGTTGGTCTCCTGGTACGGGGGGGTGAGGCACAGACACCCGAGTCTCCTCAATTTGTCCTTGAGCCAGAGGGGAGGAGCCGGGCCGCCGCCAGCGCCCGGAGCAGGCCCAGCGGCTCGCCAGCGTGGTGACCGCGTGACCCCAATTGGAGAGGGGGAGGAGCGGAGCCGCCACCCGCACCCACAAGGTGGGCAGACCTGCGACCCAGTGGTACATGGGCGTGGTAGGAGGGGCAGGGCAGAACTGCTGTTCGCGCTTGCAAGGTAAACAGACCTGTGACAGCCTGGCGGGTCAGGCCCAGTGGCCTGCCAGTGTGGTACACACGTCACCCCAACTG